>NW_008751948.1:265767-296564 GCF_000715545.1 Opisthorchis viverrini
TTAACCACATCCAAGATATGCATGCTTTCTAAAAATTTGTTTTTGAAATTCAACAATCGAGCTGAACTCCGGTTAAGTCACGTAATTATCTTGCAGTCTTTAATAAACGTATCTAACCAAAACAACTGCAGAAGATAAAGCAAAAAACACCGTTGTGTTCATTGAGCACAGAGAAGCCGTCCGCTGGAAATACAGGAGAAAGGTGCCCCAGGAAGTGCCAGTTCCTTTGAATGCTTGTCTAAACTTAGCATAGCCGTTGGTATTCCGGTAACAAGAAGGTATTGACAAAACCTTCATCTTCCACAGAGGGATCACTCAATGTGCCAGGTGGTCCCTCAGACGAAGCTGTCGACCCATTCGGCGTATCCTCAAATTGATCAGATCAGATTCTCTGGCAGTGGGAAGCAAGAGTTCATTTCCTCGGACCCGCAATCACCTCAAAGTGGGCATATTGCACCTTTTAGAGCGTAAACTGAATTGGTCCTTTTGAAAACGCATTTTCTCAACTGATCACCCATCTTTAGTATGCAGAGGAATACGTTTTAAAATTAGCCGAATGGATAAACGCTGTAAGCGATATTTTTTTCTGTTGAAGCAAACGTCAGCGAAAGCAGTTAAAAGTCCTATTGAATCAAACGTTGGACACTCTTGACACGTTCTTCCAAGCACAGAGTTGTCGAATAAAATCCGGGAGGCACTTGCTTACTCATGCAAATTCATCATGCCTACTTAACGTAATACACCTACACTCGTACCATAATTTCACAATATCTCTCAAGGTCTGAGTTTGCATCAGTCACAGTTCCAAATCAAGTAAAGCGTGTGATAGCTTCACCTTCAAGTCAATGCAAACGAAGGAAGAAATAACCTTGCCTACACCGTTTGAGTGTTCAGTCACACATGTGTTTTGGAAACCTTGATAACGCTTGCACATGTTTTTGTTAATCTGACGGCATTTATTCAGGGGCTACTCACTGGGTTGTCTCATTTGGCGAGGTTTGCAATTTACATTCATATAGACTCATGAGCTTCGATTGCAGCTGGCAAGATTGGGCAAACATGGATGACATATTGCTTAGCTAGACCTCTGGGCTATACGGTGGAAACAAGTACATTCACGGCTACAGACGTTTGTGCAATGTATGACTCAACAAGACGTTTAAGAAGTGCACCTAGCATTTTGTTGGATCCCGCCCGGTCAAATTAACAGTGATCAATTAAGGTTATACGAGTAAACTTCCTGAGCATCCTCAAAGTGTTCCATTAGAAAGATGTGTTATTAGATTCCGGGGATTGTATTCTATCCAAGAATACGCTGCTGTCACAATCGCCACTAAAAAGCTGTCGATTGCACAGAAAGCAGTTTTGGTCTGCGGGATTTTTAAAATTCGGGTTGTGTCCGAAACATTCTCATGTAAGTGAGCACGTGAAATTGATTTTGATAATCAAGCAATGTGTGGAGACAAAATATTTTCACACTATTTCGTCTCCGGCATCTTTTAACTGAAATTTGGGGGAAGATTGTGAAATGACGTTTTTGCTAGTGCACCGATGAATTTCATGACTAACATCAAGGGTGAAAATCAAATTTTAATTACAGCCAGTTACTTTCCGCAAGTACTGATGGAAAACGCCATATTTTCGGCGGGTAGGGATGAGTTAAAGAACGAATTATTTCTGCAAAATGAACCGTCAAGATTCCTTCCTTTAAGATGCCGTCCACTGCGGTGACCCCGCAAGTTGTAGCCTCATCATCAAAATCTCTTCAACAGCTAGAACTTATCGGGTTTAATCATTTTGCATTCCCAAATTTACTGGGTATACTGAAGACTACCACTGAAAACGATGAATTGCATACGCATGCCCATTTATCAAATGAAGAGCTTTCGTCCATCCAAAAGTCAGTTCACTTTTATGGCTCAGCTTATTTGAGGACACTAACTTACACCATCCGCGCATCAATCTACCGGGGTACCAGATTCGATCCCCTTTTTTCGGACAACTCAGACTACAGTATGACAACCGATCGAGGTGCAGTGAAAAATTTTCGACTGTCGTATACTTTATTCATTTATTATTATTACTATTACTATTACTATTATTATTACTATTCTTCAGTGCAATATCCTCCGCTGAAAGACTAGCGCAATACCCCGCGAAACGTCAAAGTCAACGATTCCGCGGCACTGCAGCATCGAGGCTTTTATTCCCCATTCGGAATTACCTGTTTGCGGCGAATATCTTCGTTTATTGTATCGATTTCCTGCGTTTCAATTCGTATAAATTCTTGCCAAAGGCCAGCAGAAGGTAAGTCCGTGTGGTAATAGCTCATCCGTCAATGAATAGAACAAATAAAAAGAAATGAGCCTGAACTAATTTATCCCCAGTTTCATCTTAACTTCTACTTAAAGCCTCAGCTTGAAACTCCGGGAAGATTTACTGAGACTACTAGAAACCCAGTGGTATATAACCGTCAGCAACATCCCAAAGTGAGTTTGATTTTAGGCTCTTCAATTCATACAGCATGCATTCAAAATATTCCAGCGTATACGATGGGCACTGCACAAAACCAGAAATGAAACCTGATTTTTTCGATTCATCTTTTGGTTTCCCCTAAAAACTAATGTTTCAATTTGATGTACCTACCTATTCGTCCAAGTGCGGAAAAAAATTCACACGAAATCATCATAGCAGAAATGCTGCGTCCCAACAAAGGGCCCATCGTGTTCTATGGGAAAAATTGGTCAACTAATATGCTGCGCAACTGATACTCCCAATGTCAGTCCTAATTTCCTTTCATCGAAAGGTCCTGCGGCTAGTCACTCGTCTGGCGTAATATTTCCATTTGAACAGTGTTCCCTAAAAATCTGCTGTTAGCCTGCTAGCGAGTCCATTTGACAATAGATAGCCGCATTTATCAAGCCCCCTCCAATAGGTCATTTGGTCGTTGAGATGCCACGACAGATATTCAAGAGCATCTCCTATTGTTTGAAAATGTCCCATGCCGTGCTACATTGAACTACGCAAATTACCGGGCAACCTGCCATTCGTAGCAAACGCCCGGTCACCCCAGAAATCACCTACAGGTGAAGTGGCTTGTACTAAAAACCATCACCTCTCAAGACCTACGCTGTAGCCTTGGAAAATCCTCAACATTTGGCTTGCAATGGTATGTGGTGCAACAAATTGCTAATTGATTAAATTGTATTCAAAATAATGTTCAACTCAATATGATTCAATGTTAGGGTAACAAGAAGATTCCCGTAAGTGTACGAGTAAACGACGTATTAAAACTCTCTTTTATTCTGTTCCACATATTCCTGGCGCTCAAGGTGGTGCGTGCTGTTTTGCACAGACATTCTCACTTCTCCGCAAATATTATCGTTCCATATTAACTGATTGCTCATATCCATCCATTTGCAAACTGCCCCATATGAGATTTACTATATATATGATTCTAGTTTTTATTGCCCTAGGGGACTTGTATTCACTTTTATGCAGCTGCACAATTTTGCGCCGAACTAAGCTGCAACAGTCACCCTGAACAAAACCATATGTGACCGGGAGGTAGGTAAACCGTTGGAGTCCAAAGCAAACACACGCCCACCAATCGGAGCCAAGTAGTGCGTGATAGACAAACCATTTGTCGCCAAACCGGCTAGCTCACAAACATGTTGTACATGTATACATTTGAACGTAACTGTTTATTCTGCACCTCATTAAGAGCATGTCCCAGTTGGGCGGCCGCAATTCTATATTACAAGTTGATTCATAAACAGAATTTGCTGGGGCCTATCTAGAATAAATCAGTTGATTTTTGCTCAATTCATAGGCAGGTCGGAGAGTTTCAGCGTCAGCTCATGATCTAGGTCTTTCCGGACGTCAACATGCCAATTATTGTGACATCCATTCCCCTGGGGCCCTAGTCTGTTAAGAATAAATGGACAGACATTTCAACACCTCACTATGGTGCTCTGCGTCACTCGCAACTTGAGATACATTTATTCGGTCAAGCAGCAGTGATAGCTCAGAAATGCACAAGAGTTTCTCATATGATGTCACCTTTCGGTTTTACTGATACTCCGCTCCGGAACATATAATGTCTGCAACACTGGGACTAAGTCAATCGAGATTCCAATTTCGATAAAATCGTTCTCTGCCTTATCAGTTTCCGCATTTACCAATCTGCCTCGGAGGAGTCACAGTTCCACTAATCCAAACAAAGTAACAAAAAACATCATGTTGTTTTTTATTAATCATAGTAAACGTTATGTAACAAACCAGTTTTACGCAGTTACCCTGAATCAGAGGAAAATTCAATGGCTAAATGACGCCGGGAATATTTGCTTTTAGTCTGAAAAAATTGGATACTGACAGGACGCCATTCAAGCAAAGGATTATTTCTAGAACTGTCATTTAAAAAACAGCTCGGGAAGTTTACTTTTAATGTTTACATTAAGCAAACATGGTTTAATGTTCTGACTTGGGTAAATGTTCACAAATTTTTCATTCAACCTGGCATCCAGCAACTTACCCTCAACGAAAACTCTGTAGCACATATCTGATTTGTAAAACAAGCAAATGGGCGTACAGTAGAAGAGTGGTAAATGAAACTAGCTCAATTCCCTCAGTGAGATGAGAATTTTCCTCACATCCGACTTTTAATGCGACAAGATACATAAGAAAGTTAGGACAGTTTACAACTTTCACTACGACAACTAATCAGCTGACATTTAAGGTTTTTGCAAAAACAAATCGTTCCTCGAATAAAACCCGTAATTTACAAGTTCATCGAAAATTCTTCGAACTTAAAAGTACGTTCGTACATCCCTGGGTGTCGGTACTTTTCTAAAAGCTACACCGTTGAGTAAATAATAAATTTCGGTACTTTGGAATAGACGGATAGCATATCCAATTTTTGTATGTTAACCAGAGAGATACAGGTGACTCAAGCCATACATTCGCCGTGCTCACAACCGTGAAGAATTACGAAATCGGGCTTTTGAGAGTGGAATCATTTTGGATTTCCTTTATTGCAGAGGCTTTGAATTTGTTACGTATCCGAATTTCGTCATTCGCAATAAGCATTCTGCGATTACAAGCCTTAATCACCAGAATAAACCATTGCGCATCAGCTCGGATGGGTCGCAAGTTCAAGGAATATTCGACAGCAACATTTTGAAAAAATTTGCTAATTATTATACCATGGTATGATTAACAAAATAACGATTTCTATGACATTTGCGGCAAACACATCTAAAACGCAGCATTTCTACAATGATCAATGGAATAGCATCTAAGGGCACCATTCAAGGTAAACAAAGTTTTTTTTCAATATTCGACTATGCGTCAGTATGTCAGTTTTCCCATGAACACTCACAACGTCTGAGTCTCTGACAAAGCGTCTTGCTATCCGTTAAAGAGATTAGTATCCACTGAAACTAGGTGTTCTTGTTTTTAACTTGATCAATTGGATAACTGTGTATGGCCCAGTTACTAGTTGCGTTGTTCTACCATTCCACCAGTTGGTTGTAAAATTTGCTGTAAGTGCTACGAATATGGAATTACTTCTCCACAACTGAAACGGAATTGTTGTCACTTGCTGCTACAAATAAAACTGCCGCAAAAATCTGACGTGTTTTGTTACCATTTGAATTTCGCTAAAATCACGCAGAGTCTGGGAGTCACCAACACATCTAGGTTAACCTTCACTTGATGAGGTAGAGGTAGTACATTCACTTATATTGAGATGGGGTTCCTTTTTACAAACTCTACTACTGTAAAAAAGCGATACACAAATTAAAAACACAATAAGTAATCAGCTCAAGAGAAACAAATGTCCTACACTAGGTAACATATGGTAACAGGAATAAGACGACACACGTCAAAATTATTCGTTCATCTTGAAAGTGCCGGCTTATATTCTCTCGTCCGAAAATTGCTAGATGGTTTATCAAAGTACCAAACGTGGACTAGACATTACGCTACAAGATGCAGTTCTATGTTTACTTATGTGATTACACATCTGGAGTCGCAAGTTACAGAACTTGGTGACACAACAGATGGACGTAGTTGGTGGTTCGAAACAAAAATAAAAGTTTTTTTGCTGTAGGTTGGGCTCTGCTTGCAAGACGACCATTTGCTGAATTTCTCACTATCATGATACCCACTTGAAAGGTTGCTCAAATAAATAAGGATGTAAAACCTCTGTATTGAACTAAATACCTGTTTGACGGCTTGCCAACTCACTTTGAAAATCAGCAAAATTACTGGGAAATGCTGAAATTCCAAGAAGAATCAAATAATCGAAGCGGTTATAAACTGATTGGAACGCCTATTGCAAAACCGAGACTTTTGAGTAAGTGCTGTTAACGTTAATTTTGTTTTGTAAACACTATGCTAAAACAGGGAGTGAATTATCAAAAGCACTCACCCACGCATTCAGCATAAGCTTCTTTGATGCACTTAACTGAGCACCGGGTAAAAAAGATGAAACAAAGGTAGCTTGAGGGTTACCTGAGTCCACCTTTGATAATCTTTGACAATCAAAATAGCGACGTTTTGGCTTTTCTTTGTTCCACTATTTATTTGGTTCATGAGTTTGCGCCTAATTCCAAATTAACTTATCATTTCCGGGGTGTGTTGTACCAGCAATTAATTCTAAAGTGTAGGATGATTTTTGGAGGACTGCCTTCTTTATTTCGTGTTGCCATTTCTAACCAAAAATCAACCTTTTTCTAAGTCTATTTAGTTTCCATAAAATTGAAAATTTTACAGGGAATTTTTTGGTCACTATCTTTCTTGCAGAAACAACACGAGCAGCGCTGACGACTGCATTCATTGCTCATAGTATACAAGCCGTGGAGCAACTTGGATTTCTCAGGTCGCATTTGTGTACAAAAATGCGGGACGATAAACTGGGGACACTTTTCTGGAAGCCTTAAGGAAGAGTCACCTATAATAATTGAACCCTTGTATTGTTCGTTTTCTGTGATTTTAACGGAAAAACAGGACCAGACAAACGGGATAGGATTTCAACAGGTGAGCGTTTTCGTAATTAATCCTGTTTTGTCCTTTCTCATAAAACATTGATTACATCAAAAAATGCCCCACCCACAACATTGCTTACATCAAAAATGCCCCACCCACTTCTTGTGTTTGGTGGACGATCGACTATATTGGAATGTAAGCACAAAAACTTGGCCTTAAACAAAATTGTTTATATTGCCGCCGGAACGCCGGGGTTTGGTGTAAAATCTTGAGGTTCCCAGGAGTCTGTTTCTATAAAACGTCAGAAACGAGTAATTTTGATTATCACCAAGACAATTACATTTGGACACAATATTAGAAAAGTAAATTGGATCGCGTTTTATTATGGATTTGTTGTTGTTGTGCAATTCAAATGGCGTCATAGATTAATTCACTGCTGACATCCGACAACTAAGCGTACCTAAACTCCCGCAAAGGGTTTTGTCTCAGAATTATTCGCATTTACACAGAAACGAAGATTCAGTCGTGGTGTTTCTAGGTACGTGAGGCGTTACTGGCAGAAGCCAACGTACATTTCGCAGCATTACTGCTCCGATAACTCTCTGAAATAATCAATAAACAACAACAACAACATCACAATCAAAAATTTTATAACCGTATGCGGTCCATGTAATGTGGCATATAGGAAGCTCTCCCATATGACAGTGAACATAAAAGTATCCAAAAGACGTTTCCAAGTGTAATGAAGGTTCTGCATTAAACGACGCCACATGAGACGCCTGTCTGTATCTTACGACGCGATAATTAATCGAAGCTGAAAGGGCAGTGCCGCCAAACCTGATTCTATGAAGGTTGCTCACACCGCTAATCTAAAGTCCCTGAACAAATATTTAGGTTTTCATACTGTTAGGCGGCAGGCGAAGGGTTGCGGAGGGTTGGTGATAACAAACTATTCCAATGTCCTTGAAAACTTTCTCAAGTGTAATGAAGGCTCTGCATTAAACGACGCCACATGAGACGCCTGTCTGTATCTTACGAGAATGTAGAGAAAACCTAAATTATTGTAGATTGGCTATGTTTATAACAAAACACTGCTTATTAGACCTATAGTTTTGTGGACCCTCTATCCTATTTTACCTGCAATCCGTGTAGTAGACGGGTGTTGGCAAGTTGGTAACCGAAACGCCTTTCAGCAAAGATATGTTTGATATGCCACGGTTAATGCACGAACATGTAAGTACTTAATTCGAAGTGCCATAATCTTCGAACAGGACAATAATTTCTCCTGCTACACTTTATGAACATTCAAGATATACCGTATAAAATTATAAATATGACTCTACAGTGAACAAAACATCCACAATTATGACCCGGCGGCTCACCTTTACAGCGTATTTCTTCATTAACGCTGCATCCAACTGCGGAAAACACATAAATCAATGGTACATGTAAGAACATTATGAATGACAGAAGTTGCGTCGTCCTGAATATTTAGTACCAAGTAACTTTCTATTCTGATTGTCATCCTTGGCAAAACGAGACTTTCTAATGATAATTGAATTTTGCAAGAACAAACAATGAAATTAACACGAACTTACTGAGACACATGTAACGATCTACAGAATACACGGTTTTCTATGTTAACTTGCCAGTCATCTGTCTGATGAAAAATATGGAGCGACAAAATCATGAACAAAATTTACCACAAATGGTTATAGATCTTGAGCTGTGAGGTGGCCCATTCTGTTCCTCACAACTTTTCCAGTTAAGACCAAACTGAGCTTTTGCTGATGGCTTAGGGAGGTCCATTTTTTCGTTGCTTTTAGTGGAGAATTTGCTGACATTCTCTGACTGCTTATTTGGGTCGATTTTGTGCGCTCTTTCCTAAAACTACGTCTACAACCTGACCAAAATTTGTGCAGCCTTATCAACTTGACATCACTTCATAATCAAGAGGGTGTTGGTTCATTCATACCGTTTTGGAATATTCAACACTCGGGGGAAATGTCAGTTACTATTGGCTCCAGTCAATGTGTAACCAGACTCAGCATTTTGTACTCACTTACGAACGAAATGCAGGCTTAACTGTTGCCCAAATTAGATTACCCCGTTACAAATAGCATACTGAACAAACGTTTCCGGAGTGATGCAGGGTGTCCTTCTGTCCAAGAGCTACACGATGCAAAAATATTCACACATAGATAACAAAAGATGGTCTCTCAATTTTAAAAATATAACTTACTCTCTGGCCCGCAATTATCTTTTCCAACAAGAAAGTCGTCATTTGCATGCAAACTTGTGATCGTCAAATCAAGGAATTAAAAACAACCCTCAAGAAAAATCATACACTTTTCGTGAAGTAATTAAATAAACCATAACCATAGATTTTTAATCAAAGCCCAATTAAGACGCTTATCCGAAATTTAGTGTTAATCGTCCCGAAGTAAACACCAAAATATCTGACTCATGTGAACATTAAAAACAATTAAACGTTTGCAAATAAAGCGAAAAATATTCAGGTTAACACTCTGAAGGAAGTATCAACCCTTTGGGTGCAGACTCTAGCACTGCAAATTTTCTTTTCGAGACCTGCGGCATAAATATCAGACCAGCCTCAAACAAATGGCCCACAAAAAGGAAACACAATGAGTTAACTAACATCTGGAAAATAAACCAAAATGCAAGGGCAGTTGGGAGTTTGGTGATGCAGATCCGATATCTTTGTACCCATGGAAATACAGAGGACAGGGTAGCGTCAAATAAACTATTTAAAATGTCTTCAGCTGTAGCATACTTTGAGTGGTTGTTGACTGCCACGCCACTAGAGGAAAACATGAAGTCTGGGATCCCGCCAGACTTGATCACGCTCAGGCAGCGAAAGTTGACAGAGGTCGGGTTGGGACCATGGCCATACTGGTCAGTAATCGTGCATTCTAACCATTAAGCCAACGAACGCTGGTAGCGTGAAAGCCCCGTATGATTGAAACTGAAGAAGGAAATTATCCGGCCGTATGATTGAAATTGAAGAAGAAAATTATCCGAAAACCCGTGTATCCCTAAAAAAACACATGTACATATTTTCGAGCTCCACAAAATTAAAGGCCTCGTTTATCTGTGCATCGTGTGCTTCGTTCTGCTCTTTTACTCTGATTGTCGTTAAACTTTAAGCGAATGGTTTATGAGACTTAAGCATTCATACATGTCACAAGACACAGAAAACGTCTTTGCTATTTCACTAATTTCAAAAGTTAAGTAGCCTGCAGCCTTGTATTTGTAAAAATGAATGATTGAGAAGAGTGACAATAAATTCACCTAAGCGTTTTCATCCGAAGTGTGCGCAAGGGTCGACATGTTAAGTTGGTTCATAATGTCAATCCGTTTGATTTTTAACACATTACTAATGAAATACAACTTAGGAATAATAATATCAAGTATGTACTGTACATCTATGCAAGCAACAAATAAACTGAAATGGAAAATTCATTACAACCATAAACATTTTAAATTGAATTACCCATACAAAGACGGTATGCGGAAGGCATTTGCGACAAGATACTGCCGACTGAAAAGGATAAAATATTTAGAAGGTTTCATGCGTTTGCATTCAATAGGCTTAGCATGTCCCACATTTACCTAAAGTAATGACGATAACACCAACGATTTGAATCATTCTAGTTGCCGCTGAAAAAATCAGTTTTTACGCTACTTATTCAGCTACCAGCGTGGCTTCATTATATAGCTGTAGGTGACCTTGAAACATCTGGCGCGCTCTTGCCAAATCGTTTTGTCACATGAAACGTTCTATTGTGTTAACGTGCATGTTTCTTTCAAATGTTACTTAAATATCACCAAATCAGACCTAAAGATTATTACAAATCTTGGAAAAACCGTTTGAAATGTGCTCCTAATATTTCCAGAAAACTTTCTCCTACGATATTATTTGCGTTATTTGGTAGCGTGGCCGGAGAAGGTTCCGCGTAGGTACACATGTAACGACCGTGCATTCGTTGAGCGTGTGCGTGAGCGTACGCAGGGTTCGCAAATCAGGAAGTGAATGTTACAAAATGCGCAAAACGTATCTCGCAGCGGGATACATAAAATTCAAAATTGTCAATCGTGTTAAACGATAATGTCCACAATAAAATGCCAGCATTTTCCCCGTTTCCGTTGTAGTTTTCATTGCTGGTGCAGCAGTTAGATGGATGCCGAGCGGTAATAATTCTTTGGAGATTTTGAATTCCCGTCTTGTGAATTTTATGACAGCAGTGTTCCTCAAGTTTTCTATGATAAGATATCGTGCAAACACCACCTGAACACACAGCAAAGCCAATCGAATGGAAGTTTTGCGTTTACAGCGCCGTGGTTTCCAAACTTCTTTGCAGCGGTAAAGTTAAAATTCATTTTACACGACCGCATGTTCAATTCGCACGACAGAGTCTGCATCTTGGAACGTTGGCAAAACGTTCTCGCCCCCCAGGGATGGAGAAGCTTTCACCGTTTTCTATGCATGGTTTTAAATCTTTGTTCATCCGCGCCGTGCGAGCTTTACGGTAATGTTTACTGAAAACAAAAAGCCACGTGTTTTGACAACACGGTTTCCAATTATATATCTAATTCATCTAAAATATTCGTGGACCAGAAAAAAATAGTGGACCCCATTTATTTTGATACGTTGCAAGTCCTTCAAATCTTTCTAATTTGCTCACTCAATACACTGGAGAACCGTGGTTTCAAATAGGATAAATGCAAAAATTCGGAAGGATCATTTTTACTTATCTAGTAAAATTTACGCGCCCTAGGTCACAAAATGACTGAACAATAGTATTTCTTGATAAATCTACTGATAACGGAGTCCAATATTTGTAGCTTCCCACTGACAACATCCGTCGTGTCTGGTGATTCCGGTCTAGTCAGCAAAACACCGATGGCTTGTTCCATAGCGAGAGCAAGTGCGACAAATTTCAAGACGTAGTTAACCATCAACTTCTTCTATTTCGTCCAGTTCTGTCTTCAACGTGCGCGTACCACGGCTTACTCTTCAATGCTGTGTGGCACACTCTAATCCTGAAGCCATGTAGCCTAAATTTATGATCCAACTTAGGCAACGGAATATACTTTGGTGAGCTTATCCAAAAAAGCTGCTGACAGTAGCAAGTTGCCATTTGAAAAATCTGAATTTAGATGGATTTCGTATTCACATGTTAACTTGAAACATTGTAGTAAGGTGTTTGCCAATATTTCTGAGTCAAATCGGTTCCATCACAAAATTTTTCACACAGGTGCCCTTTTATCAAACCACGATTACCAAGTAGTATAAGCCGTTTCCTTATTGCAAAGCTTTGCGTGTAATCAAAATCACTTGGTCCCTTGCCTGAAAGTTCACCAACTTTAAAAATATAATGAATTCTCGTGGCGAAACCTTTTGTACGGTGTTCAGTCCTGGTACTGGTAAGGAACTTGTCATCAGAGGTCATCAGCGTCCTCCGAGTTTGCAATACCATTACCCGTTTCTGCAAACTGTTTGCCTTTTCTCCAAAGGATTTGAAGTAAGTTCTTTCAAATTTATGCCATGCACACAGATCTTCAAACATTTCAATCAAATCTATTTAGCGCAAAAAATAATAAGATTTTGAATACAAGATTTTCGGGCAATAACGTGCAAATCCCTGGAACCCCGGAACGTGGTGGCAATTCCCAGTCACTCCCTGTTTAGTGGAATTTGGTGGCGTCGTCAAGACCTCAGCACTCCTAATATTCACAGTGAATATGACTGACGAGCTAACCTTCGATTTCCCTCATCAATCCAACGTCTAGCTTAAACGAAGCAGCAGGCGATCAGTCATTCACATATGGAGAAATTGAGGGTGAAGTTAAGCACTGCTAATATTCACAGTGAATATGACGGACGAGCTAACCTTCGATTTCCCGCATCAATCCAACGTCTTGCCCAAACGAATCAGCAGACGTTCAGTCATTCACATATAGAGAAATTGAAGGTTAAGTTGTTGTGGTCTTACAAATTACCTTATAGCTTCATGGTGGAGCATTTAAGCTGAAAATTTCGGCTTTTCTCTGTCGGTCCACTGTGTTTAAATGATTTAGCAAGCAAGGAGCGGTTGTTTGTTACCTCCTGCAACAACTTTGCTGTAGGTAATTTAAATGATGCGGCTTTCATAGGTCCAATTAGACACAACTCGAATAAATTGCACTTGACGGGCTGGGTTGTGTTTTAAACCGAGGTTTTCTCGCTCGCAGGATGTTGCCCAGCTTCACAAAAGTCCAAACATTTGGTCTATCTATTATCAGCTGAAGCTTTCATATTATGTTCTATCTGTCCACAACTAAAGCTACTTGTGTCTGGAACTTCATTTTCCTGTGTAATTCATCCTGATGTTTTGCTTGCTCAAAATACCTACGTGTTGATTTTTGGCATTTATGTCTGTCAGACCCGAAAGATCGTTGACGTGTACAGGACCCCTTTGTTCACCTGAATGACGTAGCGAGAACCAAATAGAACCAGAGGGTCACATTTTGCATTAACCCGAAGCGCATAATTTAATGAAAAAGGTTCACTTCTCTCATTTGTTACTATCATGCAAGATGAGCGTTCATCATAATCTCATCTGACACGACATGCTCGAGAATGTGGATGCAAATGTCCAGAAATTATCAAGCACGGTGACTGAGCGCTCAAGGTAATCAGACGATCGCACCTTTCCTACACTCCGTTCTGGTGTTTGTTTTACTTTTATGTCTATTATAACCAAGGTCATCGTGTTTCTCCCAAACTCACAAAGTTGCCAAAAATTTGAATTTACGTGAACGTTCTTTGAAAAACAATTTCCTCTAAGGTCTATCACATAAAATTTCACCGACACCTATCTGGTTATTTGAGGACTCAAGAGTCGACACTCATTCTTAGAGGTATTTTAAGCTATTCGTGATGATGGTAAAACTACTAAAAAACTACTCGATTCAATGACTTGTCTTGAATTTCTTGGTAGCTGTTTTTGGGTTTCCCATCTAAATTAAAGGTAAACCGTTGGACTAGTTGAGTAATACTCTGTCAGTGTGGCAAGCTCCAATCTAACGTCTAACCAAAATAGATTGGATCTCTGAGAGAACGCAAGTCAACCAACTTGACAACCGAAAGCATGAGCAAGACAATCCCACTAGCATACATCCAGAAACAGTTCGGAGATGACCAAGAAGATACTGCAACAGCATGCTATATGACTTGGTTACAGCCTGACTGACACGCTTTAAAGTGTACTGTCGAAACCAAAATGGATACTTAATGAAGTGAAAAAGTGATCTACAAAATTCAATTCAAGCCTTGAGGAAAGCACTCCGGAAAACGGAGAATCATGCAAAATAACCCAGTTTATCTTATCTTGAAAACCATCTCAGTAGTATTTCCAGTCCCCCACCACCAAAAAAATTATCCACAAAAATTCCTTCTAAATGTCCGCGAGGTTGGTATACTTTCTGTCCTGTAAGGAAGCAATGAGAGTCTCAGTGCCTTAGTTGGTATCTGAGCATATGAACAATTGCTGTTGCAGCTGATACATTCGCCTTGCCCAGCGTTCCGTAGTCACGTACGAGCACGACAGTTATGTTTACGTTTTGTAGGTTATAACACTGACTTGCTCACGCGGTTTTGCATCAAAACACTCGGATATTAAAGGTCGTGCCGTCTTTGCAAGACAACGATTCTTTTTCCACTCCCATACGAAACGTTTTTTAGATTGAAAAACTTGGGTAGATATTACAGCCTGAACGTGGCCTCTAACATTACCGTCTTTGCAAGACAACGATTCTTTTTCCTCTCCCATACGAAACGTTTTTCTAGATTGAAAAACTTGGGTAGACATTACAGCCTAAACGTGGCGTCTAACATTCTCATGTAACAGTAACCATCGTGTGATCCTTTGTATTATCTCATGAATAAACGTGACTTCAAACACATTCTCATGAATAAATGTAGATTACAAAACATCGGAAAACATGTGACACTGTGAACTACAGAAAAGCCTCAAGGCCAACAGAACCGCTGGTGTAGCATATTTCCGATTGGCCAACATTTTTTGAGTGGCTTACAGTGTTTGAGATCTTGTTAAATTGACATGTATTCCACACCTTATACTCGCCCTCTTTTCGCTAATTTGTAATGAGGCATGCATCTAGATTGCTAGATGGCCAATTCATTGAGATTGATGTCTTAGGTTCATGGCCACATTAAACCCCCTCGTTATTGCTGTTTGTCTCCTGACTACGCGAACCTTTACACTAGTGAGAACCGTCACAGTGCGGTATGTGATGGGTTGCAACTTTTGAGAGGTTTTGAAGCCGCAAACAAAGTACTGCAACTGTCGCTACTGTGATGAGAAATAAATACCAAAGTTTCTAGGTGATCTAGGAGATAGCCAGAAGGAACTAGGATGGTCTATGCCGTTGCTCGTCACCCAGCTATACAACAATCACCCGGAAATTGCTCTGGGTTTCGACGTCTTAGGTGGAGTTCTAGATACTATCAGATTCAAAAAATGGATGAGCGGCATTTTAATCAGTGCACGAATCCGGGATGAGTAATCATATAAGGGATGTAGCTGTTTTCCTCATCCCCCAAGATTTCGTACACTGCACCTTACACCACTGATAGCTATACTCAAAAACCATGTTTTTGTAAACAAGAGGAACAGTGCCAAAAATTTTTCAGGTAGCAAATCGAAGTCAGCATTTCCTAAAATTGTATCCATACTCAGGCGTTATTCTGTCGACGACTAGTCCCCATGTGAAAAAACCTTTGCGTTGATTACGTGTTACGTACCCAAACTCAAGTCTACGTTAGTTAGATTTGAACTGCATCAGCTGTACCAACGAATACAATGATCGGCTGCGCACAGTTTTTCAGGACAATAAATGTTTGGATAATTAAACTCATTGTGGAAACGCAAGTGGTTTTGGGCCAAGTGTGAACCGATAACAAGAAATTCTTTTTGCATACTCTGGTCAGCCCAATGAAGTTTTAGAATCGTCTTCAGATGGTCCTCATTGAAAGAAAAACCTTTACTTCTCTTCCATTTTTATCCTGTCAGTGAACCAAGACTACGATAAAACACTGCGTGAGCCGTCTGTTCTGTAAAATTGACAGACGTTGATTGCTTTGTCGCTGCCGTTTGTCACGATAATTGGGCTATATTTTTATGGTCACCATTTCTACCTCAAGTTTGACGCCAAAAGCGACATATTTTTATCGGAAAATGCTGTTTCTTAGGGTTGAAAATGCACGCAGTCATTTCGATTGGCACAATCTACCTAGATAATAAACTCCACCTTTTTTAGTTGAGGATCATCTAATGACAGTACCTGTCAGTTGCCACGTAACACGTATTTCAACTGGGGCGGGAAACCTTGTTATGATCTTGTTAACACAAATGCATATTGCGGGTTAATGCATCTTGTGAGCCAGAAAGCTGCCTTAAATGTGTCTCCTTTTAATCAAAAAGTACTCTTTCAGTATAGACAACCAGCTCTTGGGACGCCACTCTAGGGTTTGGAACCGTGAGCGTCCATAAAGATGGCCTTGACTCATGCATAGACCACTGCGTCTCAAAGACCAAGCTTCTCGGAATTTATCCATTTCCGTTCCGCAGACATGGCACAGAGCGCTTCGCTCACTGTTTACAGTAATTCGAATCATTAATGCAATGGAACAAACTAATAACAGCCACGTTGCACGCAAGCATTGTGTTTACCTTAAGCCACCATTATCTAAATTCATTCCAGGCGCTTTCTACGTCCCACTGCATGGGATTAGGTAAAAGCGGTCACTAGGGCAATAATTCCAGCAAATAAGGCCTCTTTACTGGATAAAAGTAAATCCGAAATGGACTTGCAAGACCACTTTTTTAAATTACCCACAAAAATCCGCGGCACAATTGTCAAGCTTTTTTCAGTATACAAATTTCAACGTTTTGTAGACTTCCTAACAACTTTGAACGCATTCTGGGAAATAAGTTGAAACGTGTTCTTAAATAAGGACCTGTTTTGGAAACCTGGGGCCCTGAAAAAAAGGAGTATAAACTGGTAGTATGTCACAAAAATGTTTAAAATGTCTCCGGTTAAGGCTAGCCACAAAGACAAATATTATTAAAGTCAAACGCTCATAACAAACCAATCGCGAGTCCAGTGCCAAGATCCTCATTTCACTTTTGAGCTTTGTGGAGAGCGGTAATTTACGGTCACTCTATCAAAATCTTACTCAACGTTATCGTGCAAAGCATTGTGTAGAGTGCTGATTTCTCCCTTCCAGTGAAAGCTTCGTCACAAAGTTTAAACCCCAGGTCACTGAATTACAAACCCTCTGTCAAAATGTCAGCACCGTTGTGGAATATGTAAAACCTTTTGAAAGCATCCGTTTTGGCTCATCGTAAATCAACCTACTTCTGAGTTTTTCAAGAATCCGGTCTTCGGCGAGGGTCATTTGTTACGTTTTCCTGACCGCAACCGGAAACTGGCGTTGTTATTCCAAATAGCCCTATTAGGCGCGTCCCAAAACGGGTCCAACAGTCGTAATTCAAACGAAAACGCTTTTGTCATGGTGAATTATAGAAGTGCATCTTCATTTCCCGGCCAGACCTATCCACCACCCGCAGAGTGGCAAGCTTGTCATACTGAAATTGCAAAGGCTTTCCGCGCCATCGTACTTAAGGTCAAGGAACAACTAAAATGCCCAAGTTGGTATTATCTTCACGAAGGCTATAGACACACCAGTTGTGTAATCTATTCCTATTCAGCACAATAAATCTTCTCAACACCAAGGGGTCGGAAATGTTAGACGGTATCGATTGTAGGGCGTGTCTCAAACTCAAACCTCACTTGTCTCGCAGAAATGGCTTCAGTAGCCGGCGCTTTCGGTTGTTTTATTTGAGAACATAACAAGCCGGTCTCCCTAGGGAAATTGAAGACAGACTGCCATAAACGTACTAGATGCTACGAAATTCTGACGCTGAGTTTTGTAACTTACAGTGATTTTTCCTCACAAATTAGCCCAATAGGAGGTAGGAGGAACCGGGTGTTGCACAGGAAAAGAAACGTAACATATTGTTTAAGGTCAGTTGGAGTCAACACACATCAACATATCAACACACTAAGAGTAATCATCATAAAGCAAAACGCCCGTCAGGAGCATGAGGAAATGGTTCGTGGAATTCAACATTTTCTCAAAAAAGCTTGCCAATTTCAAGCGTTCGTAGACATTACCGAAAGGAAATGTATCAGGACTTTTGAAGTTCTAGACGTCTCCAAACTATACAAAGCAATTTTGGTTAGATAACGAACCAGTGATTAAATTTGGCTTGTCAACTTTTCTAAAAATATGAATCCGACAACGAAGAGTATTCAACTTTGGATGTAGAATTTCTAACATATAATTAGAAATTGCTAATTTGTAGTTTACCGGATAACAATAAACTCGAAAGAACGTTGCCACATATGCCACATTTCAAAATTCAGCTGCATTTGTCGTTAATATATACCGGTACTTTACTTGGTCGGGCATGGCAAAAATCCTTTGCTAGTTGGCCACTGAGGTGGCAACATTAGCCCGTTAAGAAATATTCGATGTTAACTGGCCTCTCGATTTCAGCTGGTTATTCCATCACACCAATGTAAACTGTGTAAATTGGGAGCTAAATAAGGTGTAATTCATGTCCAGTTTTTCAGTTTTTCGACTGACCAATTGATCAAAGGTGGCAGTTTATGTTACGATTTCATGACAGATAATCGACATAATGCCACTACTCCTGACAAGAAGTAACAGCTATTTTAAATCCGCATTTTCTCCCACCAATAGACCTGAAATTTTCTTTCGGTTAGGGGCACAATGAACAACTGCGCGTGAGGCTTGAGGTATGAATCCTTAATTGTTTATTATGGCAATACACAAGGTTAATTTTGCCAAGAGTTATTTCCACCGTTTAATGCAAAACTGATCTTTATATTAACCGATGATACATTTAAGCCGTTATGAATAAGTTTGTCTGACCAAATTCCATCACATTTTCACAGCTTTGGACTCTAGTCTCGTTGTTTGCTGAATTTGGAGAGTTTTGTTTGCCTAACTTAGGCGGATTACGTTGTCATTATCATCAAAAGCAGCAGTGAAATCCAGAACTCTGGTGGTTTACCACCAGACACTTATGTTATTATGCATTATGTATCAATATTATGCATTAAGTTGTATTAGGCCTTTTCACTTAAAGAAGAAAAATGAGATAATAAAGGGCCGACGTCGAGATAACCGCAGATATCCAGGGAGCCCATTACGTGAGTGCCTAGACGACCATAATCGAAGCTGTTATAATGAATGCAACCTAAGGCGGTTAGCTTCTACTTGTCTGAATGTCTCTCGCCTGACACACCAAGATTCAACACCTCATCTTTGTCGGAGGGAATAGCATTTCCTGGTTATTGATCACTACGATCATCTACGATCATCATCTATGATCATATATCAACTACGATCATCCAGCCTCCCGGTCCCACCAGAACGCTTATGACAATAAGGTTTGATTGGGTCCGAGTATAAATCCGGTACCAGATGATCTTACCTGTACTGTGAGCAACCAAACTATACTATCAAGCATTGAAGGACTTAAGGAAATTCCCGCTTTGTTTTTTCGGGCTGATTGCATCGTTGAGTTATTTCAATGACAGGAGAACTTAATCCCATCCGGACAAACTACAATAACTGGGTTATACGGTTCTTTACTTGCTCCATGTAGTCACGTAAGACAAACGAATTTAGTGTTTTTCAAATTGCTGAACAGACTCTGTAAACGTTTTTTATACACTAGAATGAAATTTCCGGCATTGGTGCCATAGGTGGATTCTATTTTTTTCTACCACATGTGGGGTATTTGTTCTACAAACAAAAATGATTCCGCAGTATGGTTTCCAGCCCAGCTAGGCTGTGGTTTCTAGGTACTTTACCCAGTTCAATATATCTGTCTTTAGGACAATTGAATGAGGACAAAATTACCTTGTTATGACGTCGAAAAAGGCTCCGTTGCTTGGGTGGATAGTCAACATTGACCATCAAATTAGGCGTTCATAGAACAAAGGTTGCAACATGCCATTCAACCGATGGTTTGCAGTCTGGGCATTGAAAGGGCACTGTAGGTTTGACCGGAGTCATTGCACCTAACTTATAATGCATAACATTTCATTCATGAGTTTATCTGAAGTGGAATAATTAATAATAGTTACAATATGTCTTAAAGATTTAGACTCACGATTGACCACCAAAAGTGCCTTGAATGAACTTGGTGGCAACTTGGGATACAGTGCTTTACACTATCTCCAATACCACGATTCATCGGAAACAAGGTGATTTCCTTAGCCCATAAAAGCCAGTTATCTCACAATGTGTTTAAGGGAAGTCATTATTCATTTTGTTCGTTTCTACGTGGGCGTTAGCGATAATGCGCCAATGTGTGCACATACATCACAGGCTGGCGGTTGTAGATATGTCGCGGAGAGATGATATTTTGTGAATAATTATAACGTGATGTGAAAGCCAGTGTAGGGTCGATGTTGTATAATTGGACTTTTATGAAAGTTGTTCCTTTAAAGTTTATGCGTGGTTGAAGCATTATCTTTTCCGAAAATTTCTCGCAGTGCATGTTGCACGCTCGTGGTCGGTTCCCAATATCTGGCTATCGTTATTGGTTGCGGGAAAATAGCTTCAAGTTTCAAGCCACTGACTGGATGCCTTTTAAGGCGAAACTCAATTTTGAAAACAAATGTCTTACCAAAAAACAGTGAAAATCTCACTGGACACTTTAGGTGGCGGTCAATTGCGTAGACAAGCAACAATTGGAGCTGAACCTATGCGTATCTATATTTGTCATGTACGCAGCGGGGTTCGGTTAGTTTTGGATGGCATTCAGCCGAACGCCTAGTTATTTTGTGGATGCATTGAAGAAGTCCTAAATATATGTTTGTAACTGGATTTGCGTTAAAATATGTCTCAATTGTACCTTCTTAATTGGTATCAATCCCGAATAAAGACATCTTTGCTTAGAATTCACCTGCATCTTTGCTTGCATTCCACTCAAACTGATAAACAGCGGCACATATAAACCTAGCTGAAGTGCTCTGCTTTTTGACGTTAGATGTCATTTGGCTCACATGACTGCAAACTTTATTTTCTGAACTTCAATACTGATCAGGGCTAGGTCGACCTAGAAGGCAACTTTAGGGAAGTATTTCTGTACTGTATTTGCAAACTCATTTTTTGGCCCATTGTCGGCGCAGTTTGAGGAAATTAAATGGTATTCATTCAGCACATAGAGAAGGTACACCTCAGAACATTTTCCTGGCTGAGATTGACTGAATCTTTAATGAAATTTTGATTTGGACTCGTAAAGCGATTTCATCTGTGTTTTTATCTGCTAAATCCTGTGCTGTGATCAGTCACAACGCGCAAGTCGGAGGGCGGCAAGATATAATGACCCATATGCGCCGAACCATTCACCACCAAGATTGCGTTGACATATTAGAATAAAAGCTGGTAAGAGAGTAGTGAGGAGATTTAACCTGACATATCTGTGCCCAGAACAATTTGGCTTATTTCAAACTCAGTGAGTTGCCGAGCAGTTATGAACCAGATATTCAAGCCAACGTTGACGCTCAATTATCGCAAACTGTTAGGCTCCCAAATTCGAGCTATTAGATAAGGCATTCGTTTATTTCCCATATGTCAAACGTTTTACCTTGGAATTCATGTTAACATCATGGATATTATTTGATTGGCAAGTGGAGCGAAATGATTAATTAGTCTATAGGGAATAATTCCAGCTAGCTGTGATCCTTACGGAACGTAGTACTCAGCATCAGGTTTACAAAAATACTTATTCTAAATGCCGTAACTCCCAGTCCGACTGGAAAGTTTGTACAGTTGCGCATCCGGTGCAGAAAACTGTTTTACATGCTGAATTTTGTAGCCCATATCTTCTGACGACAGTTCGGTTTTGATATGTGACTCTGCAACCATATTGCCAAATGGATCAACATCGGTTCAAGCACTGTGTTCACGCTGTACCCTTCTTTGTACTTCCAGTATAGCAGGATAAATTCGAAATTTCGTAACGGCAAAGGCTTTTACAATGGCGATTTATAATTTGATCAGTCTTTTCATCTCATTTGCAACCACGTAGACATCGGTCGATATCTTTGGAACCCCCGATTATGCATCTGCGCAAGATAGGTGTTTCAATATTAAAATGAAGATGTTTTAGTTTGTCAGCCAAATTTTATTTAGGTTGTGATCAACTGGTCACAGGTTATCGTTTAATCGATAAGAATAAATAAGATTTCGCTCGTCACTAATAAGAATCCCTCATTCTGTTGCTGGAAGCACCCTACTAGGCACTGATAGTCACAGGCTACCCGACCGGTAGAAGAAACGCTCATTCCACGGTTTTGCAATTTAATGGCCTATCCATATTTGGTCCCACATCATTTGAGGTGAAAGCATTTTTCCGTGCATCAATCAATCTACAATACCACTTTCGATTTTGGAAGTATGAGCCCTCGTGAAGCGATAATTGTTTGCGGCCACACATTCTAATATACCGTGTTGTAGGCGTAATCACTAGCACTGAAAGTCGAGGTTTTCGAAGGAAACAACCACCGCCTTACTTCCCAAGAAGATGATGTAATTGACAAGGCTTCTTCTCCACAGAGCGAACTCCAAGAAGTGGGAAACGGTCCAGCGCCAGGCGCATCGTTGCAACATTCTTTCTCGTTATTTGCGCACAACGAAAGTGTGCGTGTCCACGACGAAGTTGTCGTAGTGCCCAGGTTCTTAGGCTCCTTGGTCAATGAAGCCGGTACCAGATCCTCGTGGAAGTGGGCCTACAATCGATTGTAGTCTACCTTAGCTTGTGGTCTTACTCTGCTGTCCACTTCAATTTGGGTTGCTAAAAATGGCAATTAAGACCAGTTTACAACTATTAGAAGGAGTTTCACAGTGGCGACACCGCAGTATGTTTGATTTTTCTTTTTGTAAGAAGTTCTCGCTGATTTACTCCTTCAGAGCCTAGGAAGAAATACACTCTTTTATAAGGCAACTGGATAAGTAGTGACCCATATTCACCTGACTAAACGAGCATTTCGCTGTTTCCATCTGTGAAACGAGCAAAAAACTACTCCCTATCTGCCCTATAACTATAGGTCTGATATGTGAAGTATAATAGAGTAAGTATAATGGAGGAATTTTGGAAATAAACAACGATGGAGAATTTGCAAGAAACAACCTCAGCTGCTCAAGAGTAAATGAATTTGCAAAAGTCTGAAGGAAACAAAATTAAACGTAATGCTTTCAATTTGCTGGAATTTCGGTAGCTCGGGTGCATTACTTGCTGGTAATGTGTTAGCCGACCTTGACAATCGGTTGGCAAACGTTTCGGCACCACTGAAGATGTCTTTTCGAATGTTACCGAAACGTTTGTAAATCAATTTCCAAGCTCAGCGAAAATAAAAATACAGCCAGCTGATCAATTACCAATTAATCATCAGGCGTTGACAGCTTTACTTCATGGTGTGTTTAGTCGATTTTTAAACGGGCAGATTTGTTTGCACTTTTTAATAAATTACGCGAGAAAATTGAATTTATCAAAGGTACGCTGTTAAAGTAAGACGAAACTGGTAGCCAACCAGATAGTGTCCCTCAAAATAGCCAAACATCTGAATTAATAGGGCGGCGTTCATCTATCCAACAGCTTAATTAAACACAAAAAATTCTGCTTATCATACGTTGATGATTGTCGCACGCTATTTGAATAAAACAGTCTCTTGCGACAGTGTCATGGTTGGGCAACCAGATATTTCAAAATGATAGTGAGGAAGAAGCCTTTCTCCGCATTTGCATGCCACTTAGTTCAACCGTATCCTAATCTGCAAGAAACGTCCGGATAGACTGTCAGTTATTCTACGGTGTTTTCGGGAATCAACATCCGCGCTTGACTTATGGCAGCTCAAATGCGAGCAAACGTCTTAGTATTTAGCATCGGCCTTTAACCCTAAATACAACACGAGTATAAAAGTACCCAACACTATCGGTACGTTGAAAACTGTTTATTTCAATCTTAGGTACCGAGCGTCAATTAACATCTTGTCTGCTGAATGTGGCGCAGTGTGTTGTTACTGAAAGACACCGTGTCAGGCATGCGCTGACAAAGTGATCAATAGTTTAGCGAAGAACATTATTGTTTCTTGGCTCTCGTCTGCCTGTCTCACAACATCCAAATGGACGCGACATGAAAGCAAAGACAACAAACCTTTCCTGTCTTAACGTTTTTTTTTCATTTTACAAACCGATTTTTGCCGCGTTTTTCGTTTTTTACCACTGGATATACACTAACTTGATGATGATATCCTGAAAAAGCTTAATGTTTTCTAAGCAATATGATCAGCCTCCTGTCCAGCCTGTTTACATGACTAATTCTACAGTGAGTGAAGCAAACTCCATCACGGAACAGTCTTTCACTAATCGGCTACGCATGATAAGCATTTATAATGCTTTCATGAACCATCATTTGTTTGGACACAGTGCACGCGCAAGTGGACTTTAAATTTAACTGCCGGTCACTCCAGTCCGAACACATACATTTGACTAACAAATCACAATATAATACNATTTACAATGCTTTCATGAACAATCATTTGTTTGGACACAGTGCACGCGCAAGTGGACTTTAAATTTAACTGCCGGTCACTCCACTCCGAACACATACATTTGACTAACAAATCACAATATAATACCACTTAAACTGCACACGCTAATGAACGTTTAGGCGGATCGCGTTGAGCATAAGCGCCATGCAATGCACAGAATTTATCACAGTTTAGGCGCTTTCACTGAGATTGTCATGACCAACCACTTGATTTTTTGTCTCCTACAACCGTGGAACATTGAACGGCGACCCTGGTATTAAGCGAGCGAAAGTCGGGGATGTTATCACAAAAGGAAGCCAGTTTTCATTCCAACTCACCTATACAGTCGCTTTCGTCACCGCAGTTATCTGAAGAATGTCATATCGGAACATTCGGGTTCAATCACTAAGAATCAGATGCAAAATGACGAAGGGGTTTGACGCACATCCTTGGGCGCAATGCATAATCTTATCTAACTTCCATAAGCAAAAGCTAATAGATGCTTTCAAAACTTGGATTTTGTGTCACTTTATCGATATTACTATTGTCAGTAATTTTATAACTTACCAATGCAACGTTTCTGAGCTTCCTCGGTGCATTTTTCTAAGAAACGACATTGTAAACCGAAAAATGGAATTTTCTTCTAACAAGAGTCCAAAGCATTTTCAAGTCATTTGTAAAACACCCAAGACCAAATGTTTTGCGTAGCGATTGCTGTCCTTATTTTACATACGCGCTTGCATTTAATGGACGTAAATGGAACTAAAGAAATAATGGATCTTGGGGCTTGCTCCGGCAAGTGTGATAGACAATCCAGCTACCAACATGTACCAGTTGTGATGTTTCCTAATTTCGGAAAACTCACGCATATATATAAAACATACGTTGCGCATTTACACATCAACGTCAAAACATAGAGGTCAACTATAAATACGGATGCAGGTGGGATTTTGAGAAACGTTGTGCAAAGCTGACTGGGATTTTTCCGTTTATTATGTTGAATTGTCGAGCTCTTCTAAGCTTCCAACGTTCACCAAACTGGCGATTAAGTAAACAGGTCTGCTTGGCTTACGGAACCTATAGAATGTAACCCTGTGCGGTGGACGATCTGGCTTGCAAATGTTTGCCTCCTAATCCTATGCAACTTGTTCGGTTTTCGCGGTACATTGAAAATACACGGGGCACGAATTTCAACATAACTAATCAAACGCAAATAGCCAAAAGCTACAAATAGTATAAGTTTATTTGGTGGCGGGACCACAGAGCTTTTGAGAGGAATGGACAACTGAGATATTTTATCTGGCGGACTCTGAGAAAACCCCGTTTGACTAACCCTGCATCAAAGAGAAAAGGCGAACGGATCACGCTTTCATACATCAGGAATATTTTGGAAATGCCAGCACACTTGCTACGACAGTACAACACAACATTGTCCCACAAACCTGCAAACAGCATATGCAGAACACTATCAAACCTGAAGGGACGATTGGACACAATGTTGAGGACCAACGTCGTGTACAAGATCCAGCGAGGAGATTGTGACAAACTACGTGGGGCAAACAGCAAGGAAGCTCTCTACAAGGATACATGAACACAAGCTTGCAACCAAAAGGCACAACCAATATTTGCTCGTCTCCGTACACGAAGATTAAGATGAACGCAAGTTCAAACGTTCACATAGTGACTAAAGCAAAAACAAAGGAAGAACGCGAATTCTTGAAAGCATGGCATTCCACTGAATGAGCCATCAACAGACAAATCAAAAGTGATCCAGTCTATCGGCCACCGCAAACAAAATAATTAAGGAAATCCAAAACGCAGAGACAGCCAAAGAAAAAAGCAACAAAGAATCAGGCTGGAGCGAGTAAACTACCAAAAATGGAAGACGCCGTCACAACCAACGAGACCCAAGGAAGGAAGACCACAACGAAGCACAAACCGGGAACGGACCAATTGCGAACAGACCTGAAGCACCCCAAAGCAACCATTCAACAACCCAATGGAATAAGAGGCATACAGACCATAACGCAGGAGAATGTCACGGTCGGTCCTACAATACTGCGACAAAAGATATATAACAACTAACCAAGCAAATGACAGAATATTTGATACGCTACAAAAACTAGATAAACGCAGCTAGGCACAGAGAAGGTCCTCATTCAACTGCGCGCTGAAGATGTCTTCTCGACTGAGGACGAAACATTTGCAAGCCAACTGCCAAGCTCAGCGGACAGATAAGCTGCCATCTGACCAACCACCTTGAGACACACCCGAGCTGCCTATTCTTCGACAAATTAACGATCTTGATTTTTTTCCGTTGCTTAGTTACAATGGAACTCGATCTCCAGAATATCGTAAATTGTTTTGCCCATTTGCGAGGTTCCATTTGGCAAATAACAATGGGGCACTAACACCTGCATACACACAGCCTAAGTAACCCCTGAAACTCAATGCCTAGAAAACAAACTACCTGGGAACAGTCCATGGAACACATACTTCGTACGGCCGCGTCCGTCGATATTCCTATTAAACACAGAATGCACCTTGTTACTGTGGAATTTTCTGCCCAGGTAAACAGCAAGTACTGCTGAAACGTACTCAAAAAACTTTTCAATGCCAATTTGCCATTTGGATCATTCTTATTAAAAACACTTTGAAGCATGCTTCCCTTCACAGAATGGCCCTGACACCTTAAAACCATTTCCGCCAGTCATCACTTTAAGCTGTCAATATTTCAGCGCGTATGTCATCAGCGGTAGCAAACTATGAGGTTTTGCACGGTATGAAGGCAACTATACAGTACAGAAAATCCACTCTGTTTACGAAAACATTCTTTGCTGATAGGACCAACAGAGTGCGGCAATTTTGCTTAACAGATGCTGAAAATACGTGACCAGATGCAAATATCTGACTCAAACTGACACACTGTCTTTAGTATTTCTTAGAACAAGCAATACGTAGTCCAGGACGCACCTAAACACTGCTTAAATCCATCTTCGACGCATTTGTCTGGAAAAAGAAATATGCACCTTATAAGTAGCTACTACTATTTGTAGGATCTATACAGATTTATAAATTGAACCTATTTTCTAAATTTCATTAATATATTGCAGATTAAATACACCAGGCTTTAAATCCTGCCGCGGCGTTAGTATCGGTTCCGTAATCGATATATTTTGGGATTATTCATAAAGCTTTTGCCAAATGCTATTTTTTCGCTAATCCTTATTGTTTCAGCGACATAAAAAGCTGCGGCGCAAATTTACTGGTAAAACCATTACACATGGTAATCATATACTTACCACGACATACATCATATTCACCGCTTTTTACAGCTGCAGTGTACCAAAACAGTCTATTGCAACAAACTGGATTTTTTGTTTTGCTGATTCATGATTGGTCGCAACAAGTGTAGGTGGGCTGCTTGTACAATGTCACAGGAAAATGAGCTGCTCCAATGATTAGTCAACAAAAAGGCAGACTTATTCAGGATTTCAAATGAATCATTTGCTAAGTCATGTGTACTCAAAACATCCGTTCCGAAAACCTCACGGGTACCGCAAAATTGGGCCTCTAAAATGTAAACTATAATGTACTATTTCATGATTTGGTTCTCAAAATATGTTTCCCTGAAAAAAGATCCACCGAGATCGTGCGGTACCCTGAATAATCAAAATAAAAATTATTAATGAAGGTACACGGAGGTTTGCAAATATCATGTCAACTATTCGGAACTTACGGTCGTCCAGTGGATCCACTCCACAGTTTTCTGAGTAAAATGATCCGGCAAACATAAAAATCCGCGAGTTGGATTCGGGGGCCATTCAAGAATTGCGCGTCGATCAGTTGGCTGATTTAGCCCGCTGCAGTTACTATGACAAAGATTCTGTGAGACTAATTGTGACCGTCGAGTTGCTGTGTTAATTTCGAATAGTTGTAGGGACCGCGGCGCACCAACTTCAATTCCGCCAAAAATATTTAACCAATATCTGTCTCTTCGAGGTAATGAAAACTACGTACGTGCTTTCCAGTAGCTTTTTAGTTTTGTTGGTTTCATCCTCGCTAACATATCACTATTTTGTGTTGGAATTCGAGGAAAGCAAATGAGCAAAAAAATACGAAATTTTCAATTTCGAACCGGGCTATGCTGTGTCATCCAAACTCTTGTTCAGTCATGCATTCAGAAAGTGTTTCTACGCTATTTTTAGAAAAACAGTTTACGGTCAGTGGAAACGTAACCACTGAGGCTTTGAACATGCTTTTCGAATAAATTATTTATAAAAATGAATAAATGGAAACTAATGGCCTCTTCAGGGCCTCTTTAAGAAAGGGGAGGTATTCGTAGGCTTAAACGAGTACGTGAAGGCTTCCCAGATAACGAGAATCTGAGCACAATGCGCTTTGTGGAATATTTTTCGCCAAAAACTGTGTTGGAAAATGCTTTGGTACACAGACGATGCACGGGATTTAATCACATGAGCAATGGTTCACTGTAAAAGGCGCATACAAAACTTTCTCCTCTGTTTATCCTCACCCAAGCATTGATCGTAAAGCGGGATACGTCTTGCCAAGAAGACTTCGACTGAAAGAAGAACGATATTTGATGGAAAATTTGGGGTACATTCACGTCCAATTGTGTTAGTTACTTAAATAGGACTCACGTAGACTGAGCGATAACGTGACAAATATTATCATGGTTTGTTCTGGCTGAAATTTTTTTTCTAAACGTGATCGTACTTTGTGCTTCTATTGGGCTCATGCGCTGGATTTTATTCTAGTTCGCCTGACCTTGCCACCCGTTGCGTAAAACGTCTCGGTTGCACCAACCACTCGTGATCATTCTAATTTATATGCGCTTTAGGCTTTTATCATGTGAGGGACAAATCAAAGCTTGATATGTGCTCGTCTAACGAGGAGGCTGTTTTACGAAAATATTGCGAATCTGTCTCGCATATAACGTGGAAAAATGTTTTTCGAAAATTCTGCATCAATTAAGTACGCTGGCTAGTTTCGCCCGCGAGAGAACTTGCACGAACTTGTTTTCATTTGGTAACATTTAGGCGATTCACAAATTGCTGTGTACAAATATTTTGTCAATGGCGGGGCAAAGAATAGTTACATTTAGAAGACTTTTGTATCCCAATTAATTTATTAGTCAATTACAGCAACGTTCTCATTTTTGCGATTCATTGGTTGCCTTTCCATATGAGTGCACGCCTCGCTGCTTCCACGATGAGTGGTTTTCGAAAGATAATTTCTCGCCTTATATCCTTGCATACATGAAATAATTGTATGGACTCTCTCGAAAGAAATATTTCTGCCTTAGATGGTCATAGTAAGTTGCGAATAATAAGTGAGGGACGTCTAAGACATTTGAGATGATGAATGGCTTTGTGGCAACGGCTAAAATGCAGTTGCTCTCCGTCCTTTTGTGGTCTCTAGAAGCTACCACAGACTTGTAAAAATAAGCTCAAATTCCATCCCTAGTGATTCATCTAATGTAAATTGCGCTAAATAATCCGGCTTCGTTTCTTTCAAAGCTGGATATTTGGTTCGAGAACCTGGGCATAGTTGATATTCCGCGAAAACGCCTTGTTCCAGTTGAAGGTTTATTATAACGGGAAACCAAGTCCATACGGAACACACGCGGGGTAGCTCAAGCCACGTATACTTTAAAAAAACAACACTGCATTTCCATCGAATTCGTTGCTGCACAATTACAGCAGATACATGTTAGTAAAGTGCAATAATAATAATAATAATAGTTATTCCCGACTGGTGGGTGGCATCCCTTTAGGCACAAACACATTGCTAAACTCCGAACAAGAAAATGACTGCGGGGTTGTGGGTCTTGGGAATTTCGTAGAAAAATTAAGTGACGTCAACAATAGGCATCACCCAAAGTAGACCTGGTCACGCCTGAAGTGGGTTGGATAGGGAGACAACATTATAAATATTCCTTATTCATATGACGGACATATGAGTAGGAATGGGCTATAGAGATTTCAAGTGCCAGTCTGCAATTCTGGATGACAAGGGAAAGAGAATGCAGGAGATAATTGCACACTTCTTCGCATGCCTTG
>NW_008751948.1:298073-327267 GCF_000715545.1 Opisthorchis viverrini
TCGAATGCAATTCACATAGGCCGCATGAATAATGCGCACACGATTAGGAAACGACGGTCAGACAGTCGATCATGTGGTGGAAATTAAGTGACATACATGTGCAAATGTGCTTTGCGAACTTTACGTATAAATTTGTTTTTCTCGTCACCTATTCAAAGAGATTGTATAATTTCGGATTTGAAAAAAAGTTTTATGGGTCATCGTCCAATCAGAGATGGCCTTTCAATTGGTAGGGATGATTTGCTGGAGTTCACGTTGCTTGCTAGCGTGCGAAAAGAAGCCGAAATCAGGCATGAGCCCGCCTGAGTCATTTACCAATCCATGATCTCAAATTCACTGGAAACCATTCTAATTGACAGTGAGTGGCTGTGTACATGTGCAATCAGAGGACAAATGTGTCCTTCGGTTATCGCGGTCAGTTTACACTGCATACTCAAGGAGCCAGGGGATGAACGGAAAAGTTTATGCGTCCTCAGCTGGGGAGCCTAACTTGGCAGTGTAGCTAAGCAAGTGAGCATAATGCATGGTAATCCAAATTACCAAGATTGCTTGGGCTGAATTCTTGGTTACGACATTCAAGTTAGCCGAACCGCCGACCATTTAATCAAACATGGTAAGCGGCAAGACGACAATAAATTCGGGACATCTCACTGTAAATTGGGGACCATTGGTGTGGCCATACATTTGGGGAGAATAGCCACCAGAGAATAAGTTCGTATACCGACTGCAAAAAACTCTGCTTTTAACCAACTTCATAGCGACAAACTGGTGCACTCACAATGTGTTGAGCAGTGGTGGCGTCCAGTGAATATCCCGCGCGATCACTTTTAGGACAAGGTACTTGAAGAACCTCAAACGGGTATGACAGTGCACTGCACTAACTAACCTATAAATTTTGGGATGTTTACAACTGATGACTGGATTCCCACATGGAATGCATCAGAAATAAGCTTCCATGGTGGGCTGAGTTTCCATCAGGGTAGCTCTCCCGAGATTAATACTTACGGGTATTAGCCCCATATTCGAACCCAAAAAAGCCTTGATCTACAAATCATATGTGATATGCGAGTTGCGAACCGGACGTGAAACTCTGGGCAATTACATTTGGAACAGTCGGACGAGCGTTTGTATGTTACGTTGTCAGCCGGCTCAATACCTGAATGAGAACCGTAAACTTCGTGGGTCTCGTCCAGGGGTTGATTTGGGATGAGCTGATCGATATATCCTCATATTATACGGTCCGGATAGGAGTAGATCTGCTCGAAAGGCACAAGCGTTGCGCAGTGAACATGCCTATTGGAAAGACTATTTTGGAATATGGTGTACTCAACTTATTCGTACACCGTAAGTTGAATGTGCAGTTGTCCGGTGATGGAGACAGACATGCAAAATTTCCAATTTACTGCAGGTGGGGTTGTGTAGCACTACATCGGCAGGTTGTCATGAAGAGATTGAAAAGACCAAACGACGCTTAGAATGTTGACGTAAGCGCCAAGATGTCCTGGGGCTGTTCTTGCAGGGGAGGCGTATACGCCTATATTTGTGCAGACTCAGCACATGAATGAGAACATAAATGCAAAATACATCTACCTACGTCGACGTGTGACCTGCCTCCTGATAAGGTAGCAATATTTTAGGCGAATTTTCGCACGGACCTCGCTTTACCACTCTCAGGTATCACGGACCTCGCTTTACCACTCGCACTCAGGTATCAGTCAGTTTGGTGCGCACGAGGAGGGGCTAAAGCATACTTAAAATTGCATATATTAAATTTCAAGTAATTTTTGAACGGTACATCAATTACCAGTTTGCTTATGTAATGAGCTGCATCTGGCTTCCCAGGGTGTCTCAAAATAGACGCAAAATTTATTTGTGTAGGATAAGGTAGCAAGCTTGAGGAAGGGGAACGAAATTTCTTATTGTTAGTAGCTGCATAAAGGAAATTAACCAGTAACATATTTTATGCACAACGGATGTCAGTACGAGCATCGAAAACATAAAACCCTATCATTCTCTTGGTGAAAGCGCAACGACGGCACTTCGTGGTTACAAATCCAAACATGGTCTCAGTAGATATTCTTTCGCCGTGTCGACTATTACACGCTTGATTGCGAAATTTAGTCCACCGAATCTGTTTTGGATTTTACTGCCAAAGGGAGAAATACTCTGAGTGACGAAAGAGAGCCTATTGTACGGAATATATCTCAGCAAACTCGGTCCCAGTCCACCATAGCATCTGCGACAATAACTCAGGTGTTTCTGTTGACCGACATTCCCGGCGTCAGCGTCCATCGCATTATGAGACGCAACCTTCATTTATACCCGCATGATTAGACTTTATTACAAAACATCAGGGAAGAAGACAAAGAGCAACGTGTCACATTCGCTTTGTGGCTGCTGGACAATGAAGAAATCGTTCCCAACAAATTTTTCTGTGGGTGGCATAGTTAACATGCACAATTGAGTGATATGGTCCTGTTAAAGCCCTCAGGAGAACCTAATCCATAATTTCCTTTCCCTCATCTCTGTGTGTGGATGGGATTCTCCTCAATGTGACTCTCGCGTCCCTTTTTCTTTGATGTTACGGTTTCCGGCGACAGTTACCTCCATATGCTGCAGACGCATGATATCCCGTAACTCAAGCAGCACAAGAAGTGACCAACCGTCTTTCAACAAGATGGCGCTCTATTCCGCTACTCAAACCAAGTAAGAACTTACAATTGAGAGCAATTTCCTGACAATAGTGTTATTGCTCGTAAATTTGCAAACTTTTGGCCCGCAAGGTCACCCGATCTCACATCTCTGGATTATTGATTTTGGGAAATGATCAAGGATCGCGTATATCATGAAAATAAACCAAAGAATTTGGCGGAGATAAGAGCAAGAATTGAAGAAGAGTGTGGCGCTTTAAGAACTTAAACATGCAGTGTTTCACATCTCATACCGCTCCCAACTTGTTATGGGGCGGTTTATTTCAGGAGCTTTTGCAATGCCAGTTTGTTCGCAGTATGCCGCCATATTTTTTGTGTCTATTATGAGACACCATGTATGTCGTAGACCGAATATACTTGCCCGGTCATGTAGTCTTAGTGAGGCTGAAATGACAATCTTACTGCCCAACGCGAACTGACTGCGCAACATTTTCATGACTGTGAAAAACAATTTGTCGTCCGTGCAAGGTTGCCGTGTTTCGCAGCTTTCCTGTTCCCACATTCGAATCGGCGGCTTTTTTGTTGCACACACAAGTAATGGCAACTTTTGGAAGCCTTGTGAAAATGTTCAGCGGTTATTCGGTATAACAACTGCAAAATCCAGTTGCACAGTTCGTGACCTCTGGCTATTTCTTCGAATTCGCTCACTGGTATTGAGTGCACTTTGGAATCTCAACCCCAACTCTAAACGTTTGATTTATCCGTTAACAAGAAATCAAAATCACTGACAAGGCGGTAGGAACGAGTTGCAATTTCATCACGCGGCCGTTTGCGAGTTGAGCATGGTTGCCTCAAATTCATTATTCACCCTTTCGTCACTTTATTTTCTAGTTGCTTGCCCAGGTGTGTGCAAGCATTGGCTCAGAAGGTCTAATTCACCGGCATCTTCTGACTGCTTGCGTTAATATCCGTTTCTCATAATTAAGTAGACATCGTCCCAACTGTTTCCAATCAAGTAGATGATGGCTTAAAGAAGCCCTTTATAACACGGTTATTGCACTTACATTTCCATGGAAATCCGCCCGGAATTTCGATGTATGCTCCATCTGTGTATTACCGGTATTTTTCTCAGCTTAGTTCTCAATCTGAGCCTCGCGAGCTAGCGTTTGTGCTAAAAACAAACAATAAGGGTGCACAGGTTATGTTAACGCTCAAAACGTATATCTAGCATATATCTAGCAGCTGAAACCTTTTGGAAATTTTGACGCATTCTGCATCCGCCATTGGCAACCAGCATTCGGCCAATACTGGGTCTTGATTGGCTGTTGGGTACAGACTTCGGCCAATCAGATCTCGCCTAGATGCCTTGACCGGCATGCGTCCCGAATTCTTGGCCAGTCTTGCGTGGGATGGACTTCTCGGCCACAGCAGCACCTGAGTGCGAGTGGTAAAGCGAGGTCCGTGCGAAAATTCGCCTAAAATATTGCTACCTTATCAGGAGGCAGGTCACACGTCGACGTAGATGTGTTTATTTTGCATTTATGTTCTCATTCATGTGCTGAGTCTGCACAAATATAGGCGTATACGCCTCCCCTGCAAGAACAGCCCCAGGACATCTTGGCGCTTACGTCAACATTCTAAGCGTCGTTTGGTCTTTTCAATCTCTTCATGACAACCTGCCGATGTAGTGCTACACATCCCCACCTGCAGTAAATTGGAAATTTTGCATGTCTGTCTCCATCACCGGACAACTGCACATTCAACTTACGGTGTACGAATAAGTTGAGTACACCATATTCCAAAATAGTCTTTCCAATAGGCATGTTCACTGCGCAACGCTTGTGCCTTTCGAGCAGATCTACTCCTATCCGGACCGTATAATATGAGGATATATCGATCAGCTCATCCCAAATCAACCCCTGGACGAGACCCACGAAGTTTACGGTTCTCAGTTTCAGGTATTGAGCCGGCTGACAACGTAACATACAAACGCTCGTCCGACTGTTCCAAATGTAATTGCCCAGAGTTTCACGTCCGGTTCGCAACTCGCATATCACATATGATTTGTAGATCAAGGCTTTTTTGGGTTCGAATATGGGGCTAATACCCGTAAGTATTAATCTCGGGAGAGCTACCCTGATGGAAACTCAGCCCACCATGGAAGCTTATTTCTGATGCATTCCATGTGGGAATCCAGTCATCAGTTGTAAACATCCCAAAATTTATAGGTTAGTTAGTGCATTGCACTGTCATACCTGTTTGAGGTTCTTCAAGTACCTTGTCCTAAAAGTGAACGCGCGGGATATTCGCTGGGCGCCACCACTGCTCAACACATTGTGAGTGCACCAGTTTGTCGCTATGAAGTTGGTTAAAAGCAGAGTTTTTTGCAGTCGGTATACGAACTTATTCTCTGGTGGCTATTCTCCCCAAATGTATGGCCACACCAATGGTCCCCAATTTACAGTGAGATGTCCCGAATTTATTGTCGTCTTGCCGCTTAACATGTTTGATTAAATGGTCGGCGGTTCGGCTAACTTGAATGTCGTAACCAAGAATTCAGCCCAAGCAATCTTGGTAATTTGGATTACCATGCATTATGCTCACTTGCTTAGCTACACTGCCAAGTTAGGCTCCCCAGCTGAGGACGCATAAACTTTTCCGTTCATCCCCTGGCTCCTTGAGTATGCAGTGTAAACTGACCGCGATAACCGAAGGACACATTTGTCCTCTGATTGCACATGTACACAGCCACTCACTGTCAATTAGAATGGTTTCCAGTGAATTTGAGATCATGGATTGGTAAATGACTCAGGCGGGCTCATGCCTGATTTCGGCTTCTTTTCGCATGCTAGCAAGCAACGGTGAACTCCAGCAAATCATCCCCGCCGATTGAAAGGCCATCTCTGATTGAACGATGACCCATAAAAATTTTTCAAATCCGTAATTATACAATCTCTTTGAATAGGTGACGAGAAAAACAAATTTATAGGTAAAGTTCGCAAAGCACATTTGCACATGTATGTCACTTAATTTCCACCACATGATCGACTGTCTGACCGTCGTTTCCTAATCGTGTGCGCATTATTCATGCGGCCTATGTGAATTGCATTCGAGAATGTACAATAAGCATAAAAATTCTACTAAACTTTGAACTACAGTGAGTGGTTTTTGAAAGATATACCACGTGATCAGCAGTGCGCTTATTGAGGACGCTACACGTAGATCAAAAAAGGAACATTTAAACTGTCCGTGAAAACAGTGAAGGCCAGGTTGTATTCCGCGCGTTTGACACCGCCTATTTAACTTCGGTCAACTGCTTTAGGCTTTGGAAAATGCAAACATATCTACATTCAGACACCTACGAAACTTTAATTGTTTTGTTTCGCGTAAAATGCAACCTGTACTTTTACTCACCCAGCGCCCTTCAAAAAGCATTAGGTAAACTTGAAGTACCCTGTTTGAATGACATATGCTTCTGTGTAGCTGAAACATGAAGGAAGACCGCCAAGCTACAGCGCATACATGCTCGACCTAACTGTAAGGAGGAAAGCCCTTGGCCGAGGGGTTGTTTATTAGAAAACAAGCTGAAAAAATTTCGGAAGGAAAGTCGAACTCTTAGATGCACTTTGTTTTTTTAAAGACTGAATATCCGTCTTCCTGTTGAACGCGTCCTCCCCGATATTTATTGACCATTACACAATTGCAAGCGAATCTGCAAAGCATTTCCACAAATTCCGTAATAAATTCCATCATCCATTAGATAAAGCGAAGTTACGAGAAAACATACTACTCGTATTGTCTCATCAGTAGTATCCACCGTTACATCGGTGTTGTGGTGAATGAAATGTGCACAATCTGAATTCTCTTAATAAGACAATCGAATGCAAACGTGCATGCTGCAAAGAGAAGCAACATGGCTTTCTGAGATTGACCTGGTTTCCATCCTATTGTGTACCGTTCGCAGAAGAGGTAACACTTATTTTGGCTGTAAGCACAAATCGCTACAAAATTACATTAGTACTTGAGTGCAGCTGAGAGAACATTTCGGAATACTTCAAAAAAAAACAAAATAGGCAGATACCCACACGGGAGCTTTTGGTTTCAAAAAGAAAAACAACTGTGCCGTGACATGCCACGGCAGCCCAAAGAAGTGAATTTAGCTCCATTTCCCTTGGCCCTCACTGTGATGCGCAGAACACAAAAGTATGTCTAAAACAGAAATATTTTGGGTAAATACGAATGCGATGCAAAATAAACAGAACAGTATTGAAAATGCTCACTTTATTCGCTTTACTTTTTATAATTTGCGGACAATTTCAGCTTAGCACTTGAATGCCGGATGCAGTTTGATGGGCAGACGATTGCTTCATCGGCACAATATTATCGAGTTTAAGTGATTCATTGTGACGGTTCGGTTTGTTTGTTGTAGGTGTCCCTTTTGATGTACAGATTTACTGACCTCAGTTTACTTGTTTTGCATATACCAACTTGAGCCTGATCTATCTGCCTGGTAGCATAGTTGAGGTCCCGGACCGCACATGCGATCTTCGAACTCGCCCAGGGCATAACCGTCCATACCCGACATTCATATTAGGAAGAAGTACCAAATATACACTGTTTAAATGGAGTGCACTGGATCTCGACGCCTACACTTTACGGATGAACCATGTCAATCCGTGGGAGCTGATCGTTGCAGGTTACACCATGAATCGTAAACATAGCTATGACGGGCAGTGTCCAGTTTGTGCGAAATCCGTGGAATGGGTCACCGTTGCGGCCACAAATTTGTGCCATCGCCCGATTCGTGGCCTTTAAAAAGTTTATTTGACGTATGATAACCAGCAATATGCGCTTTTAGTGTCAATGTGGACCCTTTTTAATTTTACGCTTTTTGATTGTTGAAACATAAATTTCACAATTTTTAAACAAGGCATGCGAAGAAGTGTGCAATTATCTCCTGCATTCTCTTTACCTTGTCATCCAGAATTGCAGACTGGAACTTGAAATCTCTTGCAGACTGGCACTTGAAATCTCTAGCGCCCATTCGCCAAGTTATTCACAAGGTCCTGCTCTCTCTCTAACCGCTCCCTTGCATAAGCTTAGGAATTGAGTTACAATGACTCAGACAAGTCAAAGTACATTTAACTCCAATGTGCCAATTTGCCATACGTCCACAGATAACATTCGTCTGAATTCGCTGCCGGTCTACTTGAACCATAACCACTCCCTGATCTCCACTACGATTTTCGTCAACAGAACCGGAGTTTGACGACAGTAGGGTCCGTTGCTTTTACTGTCTTTCTGATGTGAAAGTGTCATATTACTGGCCCGGGTGTTTGCCTAGGAAATCTAAACCACTTTTCGGGATCTACATTACTCCGTTACCTCTCTTAAATAACCGGAGCTCCATTTCACTCAGCCCAACAAGCGTGAATCCATCAGCGAGGAAATTATGTGCTTAAAAGGTCCGCCTGTTGATCCAAAATTGACGAAACTTTTGTATGGACACAGCCCATCAAGTACACACCTACAACTTTGTGAGATCTGGTGCTTCATTTTGGAGCTTATACAAAGTTTCGCCGTGGGGAACACCTGGATTTTGTCTGTGCCGTCTCAGTGGTAGCGGTCATTATGTCTGTCACAGTGCAGATCAGGTAGAATGCATGAGGGGTGAAGGCTTAAAATTCACCTTTACCAGCATAAGCCCCTAATGGCAACCCACTTGCAAGTGACCATCTATCCGGCTGTCTTTGGTCAGTTTTCTTTCTGATTCCGATCTTTTAGGCAGATGTTTCCTTCCTCAAATGCAGGTTTGTTTTGGCCATAGTATGAACACACTCGCTCATCAAATTCCTGGAAGAAGTCACGTGCATATAAAAACAAGGGCTTCATTATTTAACGAAGACTAGCATTCAGAGCTAGCGACTTTTTGATATGCATTTTGCTAGGAACTAATCGTTGATTGGAGCTGATCGCAGCACCTACTGACCAAGATTGTTACATCTCTGTTCGAAGAACTTAGCCGATTTTAGTTACAACACAGGCCTTAGCCATTATCCCGGAAGGTGTGCTTTGCTACTCGCACCAACCCTAGTTTGCGCCACGAAATCCACCCGCTGCTGCTGTACAAACGTGCTCAAACTATTATCTCACTGTTCATAGTCACACTACCCTCGTTTGAATGGTCGTGTTCCTGTTGTAGCGTAATTATTCCGGTGAGTCCACGCTAAAGGGAAGTATTGGACTCGAGTTTCGCTCTTATTAGAGCTCATCTGCAATACATATCCAATGGCCGTGCCGGGATTTGAACCCCGGACACCTGACATGCGAGGTGAGCGTGTAACCACTAATCCACAAACGCACGTTGGATGCATCTGAATTTTCACGTCTGAGCATGCGAACCTTTTCACACTTGATCGATGTGATTGGTGTGCCCGAACTCATTGTCAAACTACCCAAATTATTGCCCTTCAACAACTTCCTGCTCCCCACCGGCTTTACGTATTCCCGGAATTAAGCAACTACACTTGCACTGGCTCCATGCCTACCAACTGACTGACACCCAGCAAGAAACGCTGGGCACCACTTCCACAACAAACCGTTGCACTGTTCTCTGTACCCACCAAACAGAGCCATCCTCACGATGGTTTGTTTTGTCCTTATACTAAACTGGCAGCCATTGGCTTCTAGGTCAAGCAACAGTCGTCTACCTTGTCCAATACTAATTACGGTGCAAATTTTATTTTCTCACTACTATCTATTCTTCTTTGGTCTATCCTTCCTGTTCCAAAGCTTTCGAATTCAGTAATATCTTCTCCAAACGCCACAACTGGCCGTCGCCTACCCTGCCTTCTCCCTGGCTGTACGTTCACGTCGACCAACAAAAGAATCAAATTTACTTTTAATGTTACCTTGGCTTGAATGTGCCTGTGACAATTTCCTTGCTTAAACAGCTTTAATTGCCACAGGAATGAACAGCCCTTGCCCGATCATCGCAAGCTTGAGAACCTCTACGAAGCTGTCGGGAAACTGAAGAATTCCAGTAAAACGATGACGTGGCATGACCCCAAAGAAACGTATGGCACAACCAAAAATGAACTCTCCATAGCCTGGATAGTTCCAACTCGCCTCTGAGTTGGATTTGTTGTAATGCAACCAACCCTTTGATCAAATACAACCCTTGCGCTGCAATCTCATTTTGATGCACCCGCATTTTTAGCGATTTAACAAACGCTACCCGTCTAGTTTGGTGCATTGGCATCATGTCTACATCTCACCTAGCTTTTGCACCAGATTTTCGTAAAAACGGCACCAGTGCGTCAAATTAGCCTCGCCCTTGACCGCAAATTTGAGGCGTAACTTCATAAATGCCTTTAACGCGAAGTTGATGATTTCTTCATATTTAGCCAAGCTCTTCGCCTCCTTAGCCAATAACTGATCCATCCGAAGTCGCTCACCAAAGATTTTTACGGAGTCACGGATTCACCTGCTACATGGAATCAAAGCATCGGATGGCCAGGTCTGGTTGCATTAATTTTGTTCAACCGCGTAAGAGTGCCTGAAATGTGTAGGACAAAACAGCATGTGATACTGCTCATCAGGTTTTCAGCCCGAAGTAGTTGCCTCGCTAAGGCAAGGACCCATATAGAACAGGGCCACAAACCATATGGAAAGCCATGGAAGGAAGGTTGTTCCGTTCAATAACCCCGAAATGCGGACCAATGTTGCCTAATGGATATGCGAACGCTGAGCTCGGAAAGTTCATTACTATATCCCCGCCGGGTACATTTTGGTTCATCGCCAGAAAAGGCTTGGTAAGACTTTTTCAAACTTGCCGTAAGTTGGCATTACGTCCTTGCGGAGACCAACATACTTCAGAGTAAGAAAGGTCAGTAACAGATTTAAGGCCCCCAATGTCTTTCAAGACAGCTGTTTGGGCATACCCAGTGAGGGTTATGTACTCTGCATGATGAGCGAACAACTGTTTTGATTTATTCAAGAAGCGGCGTGACGTAGCCCCCATATATGCATCCAATCTCCTTTAGAACAGCAACTGCTTTGTGTGGCGTTTTTTCCACGATGAAGTGAGAGGGATCTTTTCAACGAGAGCCAGATACCTAAATTATTTTAGGCTTTCATGCTTGGAATGGTACATTCTGGTCCATTCTCAACATGCAGTTCCGTTGCAGTTAAATTGGACCAGCTCGAAAACTTGAACAGTCCTCTCTCTCTATAATGCCTCACTGGTCTGACTTTTTGTACTCCCCAAATTTCGACTAGTCATCACGTGATAACCATGTCTCCTTGGTTTAGTCTTCCTTCTATACTCTTGTTGCTACAGACCAAACAGCCTCCATAGCATAGCGCGTAGAATAGTTGAACGCACTCACAAGCTTGCCATTGCAGCTACATTCAGCAAATTGATGTACGGGGCGCAGTGCGGATTTCACTGAAATAATTTTTAATTGATAAACGTGCTCGTATTCATGGAAAACTAGCCCAACCAAAAGGCGAATGATCCATAATGGACGCCATATTTTCAACTTCTCAAGTTCCCGTATGTTTGCTCTACAACCTAGATTCATGAAAAAATATTTTACTGGACTGAGGCAATTTTGTCAGAATGAACACTGCAATTGAACCCCGGCTTAATGAACTCTCGTAATGCGTCGGTCTCTATCAGATTTGCTCACCTCTCCAGTTTGGGTGGTCTTCGTTCTACGGCTGATCCTCAGCGCCTTCCACCATTATTTCAAGAAAAATTGGTGGGACTCCCATCAGACCTGGAAGCTTTGGGTTGCGGGTGAAAGATAGGCAAAGATGTGTAGCCAAGCCCCATTCACAAGGTCCCCACCACTACTCGAAAATACTTGGCAGGTTAGCGTGTATTTTTACTTAAATCGAATGTGTACTTCTGCAGTTTACAGTTCGCGGCGGAGCCAAAACTTTCCAAGTATATTGGTGCAACACAGCTAAATTGCAAAAAACAGTTTTTCAAAAGCGCAAGGTAATCAACACACATCCGAGACTTAGGAAAGTGGTGTGCGTACAGTTCCGTGCAGTGCGTTTCACTATGTTGCACTGGATAATCGCTAAGTAACCGCTCTATAAGAGTCACGTCGCATCTCATCGATTAGGACCTGTCGTCGGATAAGCGCCGAAGTCATTGCTCCACCATTCTCAGATCTTGTTTGCATTTGTCGCTTCCGCGGCTTGCTGAAGAGGCTTCATGTCTCAAAAACATTTTGTCCAGATGCAATGTAACCGGTTTAATGTGCAGTATTTGCTCCTTGCTGGCTGCCTCTTACTTCGATTGCTACGTGTCAGTATTTCCGCCATTGCACACGCTGATAGGTATCGTCAGCCGTGAAAATGTTGTCAGTAAACTGCGTGACATCGAGCGGAGCCCGTAAGAATCAGATAAACAGCGTGCGAGTTATCTTAGTAGTTAGCTACTTCGGATGTTAAATATAATCTAAAATCAGTGGCCAGAAGAACTTAGAAACAATTTTATGAAGCAGTTAAACAAAAATATTAATGCAGTTTTATGGGAAATCACGTGTGTCGTAACCCCCATCTCATAGTTTATCGATTTTCAGGATGTGATTATTATTTTTATTCCAGCGCGCTTTCCGCTCACACCGAGTCTTCGATGGGTGTTTGACGTTCAACTCTGCAAGTTTGTAACTTTTCGAATCATCTCTTCTGATCAACGCTCTCGACGTGCAATCTACTGTCTGCTTTTTTTCAGTCTCCGCGAATTCAAATTTGTGCACGCTGTCCCAGTTGTTTCAAAGCAGAGGTGAACTTTACCTCACCCTCATGTTTGTGCAACGCTGCAGAGATACAACTGAAATACCCCCTTCGAGGGGGAGAGATTCGCCACCCCAAAATCACGTCTATAGCACAGTCTGGGACACAGAATACTGCATAGATCCCTTGCCCATTACATGCAGGTCCAGATAATGTACTGACTTGAAACACAGTGAGAAAAGCCTTCAACAGCCCACAGCAAGGTCGGCTTTCCTCTTCACAGTCCGCCAGTCATGCAAGTAACGAAGAACTTTCGCTTGCACACTGTGCTGGTGTTAACGCTGTACTACCGTAAACGAGAATTTCAGGCCATTGTGATTTCCAACCGGATATAATTCATCAAAGCTGCGCACATTTTTCACAGCTTCAGACAACATCAGTACCCAAACTGTCTCTCGTCCAGCATCCCGCTTATGGGATGGTGGGCTTCTGCACGATGAAATCTTGGCCTAGGTGGTTATAATCGATGTGAGTCCAGGTCGAATAGTTAGTACGTGGCCTCCTAAAGGAGCTTTCCCTACTTTTACTCGGTTGACGGCCCTTCAGGGCGATAAAGTTAAAGTATATAAGGGGACTTTTCAATGGAGTGCAGGAATATTAGTAAACTAGTTGTGCTGTATCACCCTGTGGTTGTCGGAATTTTAAATGTATAAGTGCTTTCCCCAAACTAATAGTGCCCTCAATCAACATCAGTTAGAATGTCCTCGATCGGTAGCCATTTCCAAAAGGTCTATCATATTTGGTCACTGTGTTCCAGGTTCCCCAAAACACACTTAATTCGTCCCGCCGTCGGATAAGATCTTGACTAGAGTTATACAACGATTCACCCTCTATATGCTGCACCGTAGCTATACTCTGGAGTCTTCAGTTCCTAAGCTGTAGGTCTGTGAAGACTCAAGGTTCCGTTTAAAACATCCAAAAATCGTATGCGTCCGTCAGTTGACCGAATTCCTAATGGCATGATGACAGAAACATGAATACTTACGCTCACTTACTTCGAATCCAACACTTAGGCAGTGCGATCACCGAGTTCCATACTCTGGCAATGTCTGACCGGGAGCAGAGCTTCTGGACTTTGCGTGGACTCCCGTTTTTACTTTATATGCGATTACTGAATAGGCCACTTTTAACTCTTTTAAGATCCTGAATACGCCGAAGCTAACTAGTTCTCATCATTTTACCAACTTTGCAACCAATCTATGTTGTCAATGTAGTAATCTTTCTAGTTGCAATAAGTACAATCCCCTTGGAACTTTCTGGCAACGTAAGCAGTGCGCGCATTTATGATCCGACCTCAAAGTAATGAAATACTACACCAGCCCATAGGTGCCAGTTCCCAGTTAAATCAATACCAGTTTTCGCGTAAATTCACGTCCTTGCCTGTGGTTGAAACACATTTATAGGCTCCCTCAATGAACCACAGGCCTATCGCGTTATCCACTGCGCCGTACCGGGGGCCAGGAAACTTGGGGGAGATGACTAGATTTCGGGAAATTTGCGCTCTAATCTAGGGGACGGGAGTGAATGTTCAGTTCAGCATTCGTTGAGCAGAATTATCAGTTAGATGAATTTTTTACTATGAAAAATTCTGTGGTAGAATTACTTCGAGCCGTTAGGGGAAGTTAGGCATTTCTGAAAACTGCCGATTCATCTGGCCAAAATCAGTGACATTGATTCTATTATTTTGTACAGGTTTCCAATTACACGACTTCTATTGAATAAAAGATTGCGTTTTGTTTGCGCCATTCTATAAATTCTTGCTAGTTGTAAAGCAAATTTTTAGACTTTCCCAATTTTCTTGTGTAGTTAACAAGCAGTGCTGAACGTTACAGAATATTTGAAATTTGAAGCCCGGCAGATAAAATGTTCCGCATTTTACCATGTATGCGTTCACGTCTAAAACACACAATAATATTCATAAAAAAACTCTCAGTCGGATGTTGGAGGCCCGCTAAACTATTCCGGAAAATCCCACCCGTGCGTTGTCCACGTCAAACACTGTAACGTGGTGTCTCAGAAACGATAATCCCAGGATTGCTTCGACTGGCATGGCTGGAGGGATCGCTTGTATTCCTGGTTGGCACAAAGCCGTGTCAAGCTGGCAGATAAAAGGTAAGAACGTATCACTAAAGGTTTTGATATAGTAGTCCAACAAAACTCCATTTGTGCAGCTTCCCTCAGCTACTTGGCAAAAGCAAGTAAACATAACCTTCTATGACTTCGAATTTTAAAAACAAATCGCTCAAATGGTCTTAAATTGCCTCGGCGGACCGAAATGCAGTGGCTCATCAACTGTTGTTCATATCTGGTGAACATTAAAAAACTTATTGGATGTTTGAGAGTGTTCACTTTCCAAAAACTCTGTGCGGGTGAGATGTCAACGTTCAAGCACACTGACTAGTAATCGCTAAGTTTGTATTTGCTAATAACCGACTTCTGACAAAAGGGCTTTCCTCCATTCATTAGTGCCGTAATCAGGAAAAGAAAGAAAGTCCCACGGCCACAACTTTTTAAAGATGGTGATGTGCGGGCTCTTCACAGGAAATCTGAGGACTTTAAGAATTTGGCTGCACCGTCGATGAACTATGGCCACTTGCTGACTTCTAGGTCCCCACTCAGAGGTCGGGCGAAAACGACCCTGGGTGCAGCCAGAAGCGGCTATGGAAAGATGGAGTAAGGAAAGAAATAAAGCCCTTGCAGTCAAGTTTGATGCACGAGTAAACTTTTTCAGTGGCCGTGTGACGACTCAACATGGTAAACACGGCCCCTGAGTGCAATCAGACGGTGTTTCTCGCCAGTCAGCAGCACTGGTTGAATCGTGCCTTGCCGGGAGTGGGAGGAGTGTCACGCCACCTGTTGCTGTCCGACCAGTCCACTGAAGATGCACAGCTAGCGCCTTGTCCGCAGCTGGGGTTGGTAAGATCAGCAGACCACTTGTTGATGAAAACGCTGGTGCATCTAGCATGGCAACTGACCGGGGCGCCACTGGCCAAGTTGCAGTAGCCGAAGAGGTAACAATATTCACCAGCTGAGGATCTGCGGATCAGCCAAACAAATTGTCGCCGTTAAGAGAAAATAGCGGTGACACTTTCAAACACTGTGGCTTACATGGCCATTTGAGGAATCAATGTCGCCATGTCCTGCAACATGTCGACAACAACAGTTGAACCTACGTCTCTTTTCAAAAGGTTTCTGCGATCCGCGGAGTCACACAGTCCACGAAACGGACAGCTATTGGGAAGACAGGTAAAATACTGTCAGGAGTATCACAAAGGCAAAGAAGGAACAAAGCCAAATAGAAATCGTGTTCGCTGGTCGTGATGGCAGCGGGTGGATACCGACTGAAAATCAACGGGTTGTCAATGCAGTTGATAGACACAGATGCAAGGTCCACAAGGCACGGGTTACTGGGCAGCACCAAAAGGCAAGCATAGTGAGCATTAGATTTCCAAAAGAGCACAGAATCTGTTGTGAACCTAAAGCAGGTGAACGATATAGTTTTGTTTGACTTCAGTCCACTCTCGCCCAAACTATTTCATAATAACACCCCTCCCCTTCAGCTACTTCTGCATCTGCTAGAGGTGGCCTATAAACAGTTCCAAGGGATGTTGGAGAGTGGCATAACTTTGGAAACCAACGGCACATACAAATCTCCGGTTGCGGTGGCAAAGAAGATGAACGAGAAATGCCTATTTGTATGGAGTTCAAGCATACAGAGGCGTGTTTGGGAAGATCGATAGAGGCAATAAACAAATTGCTCAAAGTTTGGTGACACTTCTGGGGCTCGAAATGTGTAAGGGAAAAGATAATTCACTGCCGGAAAAAAATCACAATGGTTAAGGACTGTGCAGCAGTTTTCGGACAATCGGCTAACTTTAGTCGGCGTGCCAAGGATCTCGAAACAATTGCTGCTCCACCGTTCGACGTAGAAATCGGGAGTTGGAATTGAGAAGGGAAGCGCATGAGGCCATTAATCGTATACAATCGCGAATGCCGGAGTAGAAATCGACATTTAAACTGCCGAGGGTGGAAGGCAATTCTTATGCTGCAACGGACACTAGTGACCTGTGTTTCAGTACGGTCACCGGACGGACGCATCGGGCCATCTGATATGCCAGCTGCGTCCTGATCAACGCTGAACCAAAGTAATCACCTACTGGAAAAGAATGCTGAGAGGTCTTCCGGGCCGCTAATAAGTTGCTGTGCAAAATGTCTCACGTCGAAATTGATCATAACCCACTTGGGTGTGCCAGGACCATCTAAAGTTAGTTACGGAGAATTCGTGCTGGGCTCTCCGGCTGTAAGAAAGTGACTTCGCAATCAAGTGCGTGCCTGAGAAAGAAGATTGACTGGAAAGACCATGGGTTAGATCAACAGCCTTGTCGCCAATGATTCCGTACTATGGAAGGTTGTGGCCGCCTTGTTGGACGGAAGGAAAAGCAGAGCACTTCCACAGGCTGAGTCTGAGTGAAGCTGGCATAGTATCTAGCGGCCCTATTACTTAATGGAGTACTAATTGATCAAAAGAGATACGAGAAGAGGAACTCACTCTATGGTACCTACCTTGGTATCAGAGTACGGAGATTTGTGGTGCGTTGAAATCGTGTGCCTCTTTCAGGTGACAATCAGTGAAAATCAATATGCCTTACGAATGACACCTGTCGCCGTGGATCGAACCGTAGCCACATCCTATCTATGGGTGGCCTAATCACCGGAGCAATTTTGCTTCCCATGTTGGCCAATCGTGTGGTACCAAAGTCCCTATTAGAAAATCAGGTGCGTGCCCTGAAGGTGAAAGTATCAGGAGTTGCTCGCAGCATCTAAGTATTAAGTGGCTCGGGAGGACACCATACCACCCAGAAACAAATGGCCAAGCAAAACGCAATGACCGAACGGACAGGAAGTGCCTGACAAACAAACGAATGAACCTGTCAATGATGCTGTCGGCACTCCTGCGTTCATTCAGTGAACAACAGGCATGTCCCCATTCAAGTTGGCGCGGCCGATGTCCAAGCCTTCCATTTGATAGGAAAACTGGATTGCGTTCAACAAAAAGCGACTGTGGAATAGCTAGGAGGTGAAGATGAAGCAGGAGAAAACTTAACTCCCGCTCTGGAGAGGATTTGGTAAAAACGTCAGGTAGGGAGAAACCACCGTTCACCATGGGCGCAAGGGCTAAATAAAATGGAGGCTAGGAGTCTGGAAAGTGCGAGCTGGCGTTGCGGGGGTAGATACGTGTGTAGAGAAGCTAGCTGTCGTCACCAACAGGCGAAAGAAACGTGTATACCATTCAGGACGATCAGTGGTCAAAACGAGTAAACGATACCCAGTTTCGACATTGCATTGATACACCCGAGGAGGTACCAGACAGACTAGCTGAAAAGGCCGCCCTAAATGAGGTTAAAGGAACATCGGTGGCATGTGCGTGACCTTTACAGGAGAAAGGTTTGTGCCAGGGGTAACGAAGGCCGCAAGTAGCTTGTCGTCTGATGTCGAGCGTCTGACCCTGCATCCGATGGGAGGTGCATGCTATTACGGAACTTAGAGAACTGCTTTTCAGTGTTTCTTCTACCATTGTTTAGTATTCAGTGAACCTCGGGGAGATTTCAAGGGAAGCATGAGAATTTCAACTTTCGAAAAATATATGCAGATAAAATGTTTAGTTTCGTGTATGTTGACTTGCAATCGATTAGTTCGTGTTGCCTACTAGATAACCTTTAAGGATACACTTTCCTCCTTTCATTGTAGCGTTTTTTACCCCGGGATAATTTAGCCGGCTTAAGCTGATCTTGAGAAGGAAGTGTCAGCAGGGATCACGTTTCTCTCTGTGTAACGGCGATCGTGCTTGATGTTGCCTATTGGTGATTACGTGGGAATAATTACACTGAACAAAACTTTAATTATCCCGTCTGAATATATATCTCGTTTTTCGAGAACTGTCTCCCCTCCGCGGCATAGTACAACCTATTTCCAACCGCAAGACATCAACTGCCTTGCTTATCTTCAGGATGCAAGAAAAAAACGTGGAATTAGGGGCTGCAGTTCAATACCGACCGTAGACTAAAAGCACAGAAAGAATCTTATTTTTTGCCTGCCCAAAAAGCGATGGGTAAAGTCAACACAAACGCGTTACGTAGAACATTGGGAACTCTAAAACGATCCAATTCCAGCTTGCCAAGAATTCGTCAGTAAGCGGATGCACCCAACAGAACGTGTACGCCTCGGACGGTAGTCATCTGCGACATATCTAAATTTATCCGCATGTTCCCCCTTTATAACTCATTGAAAATAACCTACTGAGCCCCTCGATTTTTTCCGGTCATGTAATCGCATAGCCTGTAATGTAACCACGGGTCTGTGTTCACTTCCACTTATGATGAGTCCTGACCAATATCTCATTGTGAGTTGATCACCCTCAGATTAGGTTTCAGAATGAACTTTCGATATACCTATAGCGAAAGGGAGCTAAGGCTGGTTGCGTAGTGCCCGATGCCATACCCAGCAAAAGGGGACCTTATTTGCAAAATAAGATGCTCGAAGTCTTACGTTATTCTTAAGTCTTCTTTTTCCTACCGCCAGACACGTAGTTCCTCTGTCTCACAACCAATCTCAGAAGCGGTGATCCCGGAAGGGTCTATTTAATCAATTTCTCGGTACTTAACGTATCTACCAGCAGGATTGTCGAACTGTCCACATTGTTTGGACGGCAATCTCCTCCTCAGAAATAGGACAGTACGATGTTGGTGAAACTGAGGTGCAATGGAAGTGTGGCATGAAGACCACCTAACCTGGAGTTAAGGATCTATTCAGGATATTCGAGTATGTCCCAGGTTTACTCGTTGTCTTGTTTAGAACAGTCGGCAGCTCATTACCAACCTTGTCTTTATTAAAGCTAATCGATTAGGCCAACCCTCAGACCCTCCAGAAAAGTGGTTTCCTATTTTTTAACATCCAAATGTGCATTGGTCGCCGTACCCACCCGATTGCACAGCTTCGTGGTGAGGGGCAATCCATGCCAAATTGATCTGAACCTCATGTTTATGAATGTGTTTCCAAATATCACCTAAAATTCTTGGGGCATCGAGGCTATAATCCGAAGTTTGGAAAAGTTGGAATTGGTTCGACCAGAGATCTTCCAGATCTGCCAACTAAAACGTAAATTTGCCAAGTAGGTGTGTGGTGTACTTGTCAAAAAGACAGCCCACAAAGGGAGAAAGCTAATTCCACTTGACAGTATCAAAAGCCTTATAGGAAAAGAACGAAAAATTCCCAGAGACATGCCTTTATTGGACATGGCATATACAAGTGCAGCTCAAACTGTTGAAGTCTGAAATGCTAGGGCTTGGGAATAAATGGATAGTATGCGGGAAAATATTCATATTTGTCCGCCCACCTATCGATCTATCTACTCATCCTTCTAGCCGCATAACTGTCCACCTATTGATCTGTGTATTTATCATCCATACAATGATAGTACCGAACTCCAAATGCACACAACTTACCTTGGCTTAAGTAGATTATGTGCATCAGGTGTACAGGAGTTTACCCTAGGACCAATCCTGCTAATGTCTTCTCCTACCTATCTGGCGAAATTCCTTGTGCTGAAGACCAAACTGAGGAGTTTCCTCCGCCCGCTTGTTCTTCAGCTCGTTTGCAAGTAATCACGAGCGAAAGGTTCTCACATCCGCTTAGATAGCCATCCTCTATTCCGTTCTGTAGATCCTCCAGTTTCATAAAATAGAACCTACAATTCTTCGGACACATTTCAAAGTAGAACGTTTATTGAAATTGCGAGCGTCCCACGAGTATAAACTCCTTTCTCCGGATTGTCCTAAACTACCTACTTGCGGGCGCAGGTTTTGGCCGTTTTTTTTCAAGTGGCCTAACCTGTGTAAGTGGTTTTGAATCAAACCGCGTTCAACTCCGGCGGCGTTTTCTATTCGAAGAACTTTAAACGAAGGACTTAGTGAAGTTAATGCAAATCATGTCCTTCCAGAAGCAATTTGCATCCTTTTTCATGGTACAGTAGTAAAAAGTGTTCGAAGAAGTGCAGTTGCATTGTGAAACCACAGATGGTAAATCCCCCAGACGCCACTTTCGAGGCCACAAATTACCCCGCTGCATTACGGAGTCCATGTGTGTACCTTAGTGTTGGTCGCCTGGTCTGTTCGCAAACCGCTGCCAGGGCTCCAGGAACCCATGTAGCACGCCATCTCACAACTGCTCAGTGAAACTGTGGCGTCTTTATGCGGGTCCCCCGGGGCAGGTCTGTGAGAGGCTAATTCTGTAGAACCCTTGTACATACGCCAAAGTTCTTCGACTGAAAGATAGTGTCAGCCACGGATATTCTGGTACAAAAGTGGAGAAGAGTGCGCAGTCACCTGAGAACAACAGAATAGGGACGGTGGACTTACATGGCGGTGTTCTGATCGGGGCACACTTTGAACCGAACAAGCAAGTTTGAGTTGCTCTAAAACCTTCCTAATATCGGGGGGGTTTTGCTCTGGTTGTTGATGAATAGAGAATGATTGGGTCTGCTGTGAGAACGCAGTCCTTTCTCACTGCACAAAGATTACGAAACGGTTCGAGGTATTTTCGCAGTCCCGAATTAAAAACCGTTCATAATCCAAAATGTTTTGACACGGTCCACAAATTTGTCATCTGTAGGACAATCTGCTAGGCCCTTCTCATGGCTCAAGTGTGAACACGTTCGCCTGTTCAGCCGTGAAAATTCAGATGCATCCAACGTGCGTTGGTGGAGTAGTGGTTACACGCTCACCTCGCATGTCAGATGTCCGGGGTTCAAATCCCGGCACGACCATTGGATATGCACTGCTAGTAAGCTCTAATAAGAGAGAAACTCGAGTCCAGTGCTCCCTTTGGCATGGAATTACCGGAATTTTTACGCCAGAATGGGAACACGACCGTCCAAACGAGAATGATGTGATTGGGAACAAAATACCTATCCCGCAAAACCCCACGATTGGAGAAGTTAGAAGTGTTTAGGACTGATAATTTCGTTCACGACGCTTTCATTATGCAGAGTCTTGCATGCCCCATTGCCCAGACGGTAGTTGTTCGTCTTCGGTTGATTTCCTTTCCCTTTGTAAACAAAAGTTTACATTTAGAATATCATCCCTTCTGAAAAGTCAAGAACCACAGTACAGCTGCCTTACCGCGTCTCCCAAAGCTCAAAAGTTTCAAAGACCCAACAGTTTGGTCACAGGCATCTGAATAAATGTGTGATTGCCTTTTACTCGTTGAAGAACGTCCCCAACCCGCAACTTCTGCATAGCGCCTTCAGACGTTTTATCTGGATTGTCGGTTCTCCCGGCCTAAATTCTTCCAAGAACATGCCTTTCGCTCCCGCCGTTTCTTTCGTTTGTCGGTTTTAGGCAAATTTCCTGAGTAGTTACTGAGTAGGGCATCTTGTTATGTTGTGACTGTCGTCTTATTTGGTTCAAATAAAAATATCACGGCCGGTTGAATGGTGTTGAGGAGGGGTATTGAGAAGCTACCGGAATTTATCGGTCTTGTTGAGTAGTCCATCACCAACAAATTGGGCATGTTAGACGTTCTGTTTCACTTCGACAGGGATGTTCGCGTGTGTCTGGAGCGTACCCACTTTGGTTTGTTTCTCAGTCACACGAGTGAACTGCCAAACTTGGCTGACACATCCACCCACCATTATCGGTCTTGTTGAGTGGTCCATCATCAACAAATTGGGCACGTTAGACGTTCTGTTTCACTTCGACAGCGATGTTTGTGTGTGTCTGGAGCGTACTCACTTTGGCTTTTTTCTCAGTCACACTAGTGAACTGCCAAACTTGGCTGACACATCCACCACTCCCTAATCAGCAAACAATAAATACGTTTTATTTGCTAACATTGAGACATTAGGAACAACTGTGAGCGTCGTACGCCTGAAACCTTTTGATAGTGGGAGCCTTTTGTCTGCCTGAGAGCCTCAATACTTCAGACGAACGACAGTGGCTGAACGACGAGAACAAAATTGACCTGGGAAACCTGGGCAAAAGCCTCGATCCTGCATATCAATCCGTGAATCCGTGAATTGTAACCTTATAAGGGATGCCCGGTAGCCATAATGGATAAACCGGAATTCAGGAACAAATCAGAGGTTCAAATGAAGAACTTCAACCTATGTTGCGGGCTGGAAACCGATCAATCCAAAAGTCTGCCGGGTGCAATCAACGGAATATTTTTTGAAAAGCCGAAAAGCTTTTCAGAATAGAATGGCTTCACTTACAGGAGGAAATCTCACAAAAAAATCCCAAATCTCCTCACACTACCAACAATCAACGGAATATTCCCAGAATGTTGACTTTTGGTTCCCTCGGGCTTGGTGCAATCAACAATTCATAAGAATCAGTGAAGAGTGCTGCAAACATATTCTTGAGCTGTATGGCTGACTTGCAGGCGTGCTGGGGTTTGCTTTGGATTTAACTGAGTGCGATTTGCTAATCACATGACTACTTATGACTCCCTATTGCAGCAGCTGATTGGGTATCCACGAAATGGATGTCCAGACATTCGAAACGGTAACAGGTCACCAAAGACTATGGTTTTTAACCACCGTTCAGGTGTCTTTAATGACTTTACAACTTATATTGTTTCCACGTAACGACCTCACGTGACTGCTAGTAGCATACCTCAATCACTTTGTACATCAACTGTCCGGAGGCTGACGACCGTGTTAATTCGCTACATCTATCCCGATCACCTGTTTGGTCCTTCATTTTGCAACCCCGCTGTCGAAAATATTTTCCCAAGATTATTAGGATCACAGGTAATTAAGCCACGTTTCCACTGCAACATTCGGTATTCTAGAGCCTTGTTTGGTCTTGCCGCTATTTCCTTGTCTGATTGAGAGTTGGTGGGACTCGTCTACCAATGACAGTGAAAATAAATTCGTATTCACCCTACCAGGGCTATTCGGCTCAACTTACGCTCCCCTATATAACGGCACTGTTTCATGCTTTTCACCGATTTCGATGTGCTGAATACAGATCCGCGATACATCAGCAGAGCGTTTGAAGGAACCACTTGGCTTAGAGAACACATGTGGTTTGTTCCACCTATGATAGGCACTTCATCATTTGGGATCAACGCTTGCGTAGCGTTCATCAACATGGAGATCATTCATTCAGATTGACCGTTGTGATTGTATTGGTGTGACCCGGTATACTTGATCCCCACACCATGTGAGTCTACCGTGTACCCAGCCCAGATAACAATCATTGCTCCCGCACTCTAAATTGCACACTAGGTATTTCCGGTACACAGAGTGAGATTTTAAAATTTCTAAATAAATGTCTACCTGTTGTGAGATGGAAAATCTGAGACGTTTGAAATCCCCCAAAAATGGCTTCTTACCTGTATAATGTATTGCTTTGCATACCAAGACAGGTGAAGCTTATGCAAGTTCACTATCAGCTTGGGCATTTCCTGCATAGCATCACATGATATGTCTCCCCCCTCGTTCGTTATGGCCCAATTACCGCTGAAAAGACGGTCGACGAATGGTGGAGGAAGATATGACCTAGCGGAGCCGGTGTCCAGGAGCGCTGAGAAGTTCTCGATCAAGACAGTGCCATCTTCGCAAGTAATACTAAAAATGGAAACGTCAGTTGTGCCCACGTATACGGTTATCATCAATATGTACGTAAATTTTTGAAAGGCGTTTGTCACACGATAACCGAATAACGTTCCAGCACTGACAGTTGACGAGGTGAGCAACCAGTTTGGTTAGGACTACTCCTCGCAAAGACGGTAAACACCTCGTGTGAGTTCAGCATCACGACATACCCCACAGATCTGCATAGAGATTGGGATCGTCGACCATCGTGTTATTAACAGAGAGCAACAGTTTTCGTTCACCAGTAGCCAATCAAACGCTCGACAAGGTCACTCATCGATCAGGCATGCAGATCGCATGATGCGGTCCTTTGTTCAGGATTTTAAACCGTTAGCAAATAACCGGTCTATCACTTGTAGTCGAAAGCCATAATACCACGATAAGTTTTGAGTAAAATGCACAAAATATCATGGGTCTGGTTGCACAGTGGACAACCTAATTCGAGGTCCGCGGCGAGAGAGTTGGATTTCTCAGACCACCGAGAGGGCAGAAATTGATTATCACTGACAGCAATGCAGAAGACTACCACGCTGACAAGCTGTCATCATCGACGCTTTTACTAATCAAGTAACAGCGAGTCTAGCACGCTGTCAACCGATGATCTCAACTCGTACTTTTCCACGTATATTTTATGCGTCAGAACTAACTTCGTAAGTGTCATGTTTAATTGGATCATCGGAGTACTGCCTGGATCATCCAGATAGCCGCATCGATACAGCTGACAGTCACAGAGATCTACGGACATGATCGCAGTCGGTGGAGGCTTAAATAACCCAGAAACTAGCGTCATTAAAACTCTCCTGTGAATATCGCTAAGTCCATATGAGAAATTAATGTGTTGTATGTGAGCAGGTTAGCAAACAATTTCGCGCTCGGATTATACCAGGTGCCGGACTTTCAGTTATACCACATTATCGTAGAGTATCAGTGCACATTTACGACGTAACACTGACTGGTCAACCAAATATCAACCGAAACGTTTAGTTTTCTTATATTAAACCATGACAGTACAACTGCGCATCGTTTTGCTAGCTTGATAACTCAACTCTGAAATAACCTTGTTGCCGATTCCGATCGATTAGTGAATAAAAACGTCACAAAAATGAGCACACATATCATTGGTAAATATGCTTTCATTGACAGCACTGTTTAGTCAAAAAGAAAACACTTAGAACAAAATGGAACGCAGATTGGACTTACTGATGTAGTCTGATTATATGAAGCAGATGTCCACATACTAAGCCTAGCCCTGTGGAATCTCATGAGGACAGCTTGCCTGCGAGATCTTGTCTTTTGCTCCAAATGATGGCGTTCGCAATCTGTTGCTTTCGTACACTCAATCTGAGTTCGAGTTAGAATTGTCAACAGCTTGTAGTGATTCCATTTTACTAGAAATCCCTCGACAGAAAAACATGAGCACAAAGCAGCAAGGCAGAGTACAACATTTTGCTTCCTATGAATCGTTCTCGTGAACAAAGTTACCCAAACCTGAACGTATTACCACTAGATTTCCGAAAGGAAAGTAAAAGATTTCTGAATCTGCTGTACCGTATATATAGACGCTGAGTTTCTCTTATGGGGTCGGGAGTGTGGTACATCAGCAAGTAACTGCAGGCGTGTGCTAAGTGACCGGCTGAAACATTGCCCTTCTGACTGGTCTGCACTCCCACTTTTTAAGGAAAGAACCTAGAACAGGATTGATACAGTTTGTGTTGAGGGGTTGTCAGAATGTCGTTTATGAAACATCCTACTTTAGACGTTCTCCCTCTTATCTCCAAAGACACATAGCCTACTGCCGAGAGAAGCTTTCCTCATTTGACATCAGTTTGGCCAAATTTTTAGGACTGTGAGGTTTCTCTAGGCTGAGTTCATAAATTTCATTAATCAGTGTGAATCGTCAAGTATTTAGACCAGAGTATTAAGAAGAACCAGTTCGCAGTTAAATTTAATCGGTTACACCGGCCTTTTTGTTCTGGTTCAAGGCAGTTCAGTCACATTCAGGTATGTTTTTCTAGCGCTCTTTGACACAGATGAGCAAAGAAAGCCTATCGATTCTTCTTCCAACTCGGAGACGTTTAAAAATAGGTAAGTCAACTTATGAGACTACATGGCGACTGGAATGGTCACAGAAGACATTTAGTCAATTGGACCGGACTTCAGATGTGTGACTGCACTTTACTTCAAACAAATTCTCGTAAAACCTAGCTGCTTCCATCAACCGGCCAAAAGTTCCGAGTAACATTCAGAACCAACACGATCTTCCCGTTGGCTTTGATTCCCTGTACCAGTAGTTTCGAAAGAAAAATTCATAGATTTTAAACTCAAGAATGGCTGTTGCACATCGGAACGGATTTGTAAGCTCCGCTCAGCTGCACAAAGATTTGCCACAGGCTTTGGTCGATTAAAGATGGGTAGTGGTGCATTCCTTTGTAAACTCATGGACCAAATTTAGCGTCCTTTGCTTCAATTTAATCTAAGTCGCTCATGTGCCAACTAAGCTTGTTTTGAGCGGTCCATATCATAAAGCCATGGCTCAAAGTAGTCCCCCGAACATAGACAACCTCCACTCAAAGTCTTCGAAATTCGGACACCTTAGGCAGAGTGTGCCTGATTGCAACCTGGTTCAGCCGTAGCGCCCTTCCGGTGTCTAACTGTCATAAAAACCGAAGGAAGCACAAAGGCTGGGTTAATGCCAGATTTCCAAGCCTAGATAGGGCAAGGTGAGAGGCAGGGGTCACATTCAGTGAAATCGTGCTCTAACCACTGGTCAATAACAAATGAATAGAATTATACAAATCTAAGATAGAACGTTATGCGCATAGTATTGTCCTGGTACTCACCTTTCGACTCGGATTATCCAGGTTTTGACGGGTAGTGAAGCAGGGACCAAGGGAACGTGGTGGACTCTCCCAGGAATTTGATTTTTTGAATATTCTCCAAATATGACAGTCCCGTCAACTCCGCCTCTGAAACACATTGCAACAGTGTCTGATCTCTGTTTTCATTAATGACGATGGTAGGAATGCGCTCTAGGTCGTCGGCTGGGCAAAACCTGTTCGAACATTCCATGCGCGTCCAACATGCCCTCCGGTAGTGTGGCGATGTGGCGACTGTTGGCTCGTCAGATTTGGAAAACGGTGCGGACGACCACACACCCTCATTGCATTCTCTAATAAAAGCAACCATGAAATCCTATCCACGCAGACGAGGCTGTTAATACTCACGCAATTTTGAGCAAAACCAGGGTGGAATTTAGGTCTTATGTTCCAGCTGCTCACACCAACTAGCGACTACAGCGTCTTCCACAGAAAATTATGGCCTAGCGAGCCAGCCCTGTAAATTTCTGGTTGCTCACACCCTACCAGACAAACATAAACGCAATTTTGATGAAATATCAACACATCCCAATGTGACTATTTAGCTCTTAATCCCTCATCCTTTTTCCTTCTCCGAGGTTTTTCGATGACACATTGAACAACGGTTTTTTCTCAACTTATAGATAATTTTCTCCGAATTCTGCATTAGTCCCGAAAAAACTCAAAGTCCGTTGTGTGATCGACTGGCTAGATGTATGCACCTTCCCTCACTCACATTTGAAAGCAATTACTTGGAGTGTCAGTAATCTCTGCGGGCATCTTCTAGGTCATTCTCAAAAATGTTCTTCTGGTTAAGCTTTCTCTTGGATATTTTCGTATTCAAAATTCTTTTATACCCATTTTCCGCGAAGGTCGCTACCGCACTTTAGGTGTGGCAAACATACAAACCGTCGATGGGGTCCGTAACTCGTCGGTTGGTGTCGGCTGTTCTTGTTACGAACTGATCTGTTTATGGTGGATCTATGTAATATCCGCTTCGTGTCAAACTTCAAGAAATCCACAAAAACCTCTTGCTCTCGGTTCACGGCACACCGATCTTCCTGACCAGGGCTCCAGCATTTACTTTAAATTTGTTCCGAAAGACTTGAAAAGACCTATATGAAACGCAGCACAAATTCCTCTGGTGGCCTGTGGGGATTTGGTGTTAACCACGAGAACAGAAGAAGATCAGGAAAATACAGTCCGCTGCGAAATCTTAAGTGATCTTGCGGAACTTTGTGGTCAAAAGCACTTTCAGGAACGATTAATTTTCAGCGGTGCGACGTTGTTGGGCCTGTACCAATAAGGCCTCTTGACAACGCAAGTCTCCGGCACCCTCTTGCGAGCAGCCTTCGTGGTGAACTGCTTTCCCGGGGTCTTTCCCCCAGTGGGCTCGGTGCGATTCATCTGGAGGTTTTTGCACCGGGCTTACCTTTTAACTGTTGACACAGTTTGAAAATACTCTGCTGAATCGGAAAACATACAAAAACACCGTTCCAAGAGGCCCGACCTAAGGCTGCCACCTTGACGTGGTGGTCCGGCTTCAGTGCTGCAATGATCCCGCGGGCTACATTGGCTGGAACTTCACTCCACAAGATGCATCCATGCCAGAAAGGCCAAAGAGGAGCAGCCAGACCAAGTGCCGTGGGACCCCGTACTACGAGTAATCGTGCTACGAGGCGGCCTTGGGGTAAAGCCGTGCTTTCCTCTGCGACGGGAGTGTGAATGCAGTAAGGTGTTCTCCCCAGGCGAGCGGCATGCCCATATTTATGGAAGCAGCGATGCTACCTTCCCCAGGGGAAGGACAGGTTAGAATAGATCGGCCCCGAAATCCGCACACTCCGATCGTTCATCGATTGACCGTGACCGCCGGCGCATTATCCAATACGGTTGAAATACTTTTAAAACCAGAGCCCGGTGCTACTCAAAAGGCAACTGCTGTGCGCAGCCGCATCATAAATGAGACGGTAATGCCTTATTTCCTACGTCCTCGGATTGGGCCAACACCCTTCAGCCAAGTAGGTCAGACTCTTGAGTCGTCGGCTCCGGGCAGGGTCCCCAAAGAAAACCCTACATTCCCCCACTGCCTCGTGGGTCAGACTTTTGCATCAGAGGCTAGGGTCAGGGTCCCCGAACAAAACCATACATTCTTCCACTGGTTTGTTGGTCAGACTTTTGAGTCAAAGGCTCAAGGTGGGGTACCTCAACCAAATCCACCT
>NW_008751948.1:328476-330755 GCF_000715545.1 Opisthorchis viverrini
AAAAGGAATGGAGAGTGTGGGCATCTCTGACGGACACCGCTTTGTGTACGGAAGCTTTTGGAGAGCTCTCCGTACACTCTCACACGTCCAATAGTCTGAGAATACAAAGAACGTATTATGTTTACAAAATTCCGGGCATTCCTTGGTGGGCAAGTGTCCCAAGAAGAACAGACCGATCAACCGAGTCGAATGCGCCTCGGAAATCCAGGAATACTAGAATTGTGGGTCGCTTATACCTATGGCGTTGTGCTAGCACCTGACGAAGTGTTAAGATTTGGTAAATGCAGCCCTTACCAGGCCGGAATCCCGTTTGCTGCTCTCGAGTCAGTGTATCACGAGCTTTTGTAAGGCGACGAATCCAACAGTCTCGCTACGACTGGGTTCATGCTGATCCCCCTGTGGTTACCACATTCACTACGCACCCCTTTTTTGAAAACGGGCACTATCACAGATTCTCCCCAGTTGTATGGGACAGACCCCTTTTCCCAAATGCAAGCAAACAGGTCGGACAAGCGCTGACTGAGGACTTCACCCCCGTCTTTAAACACTGCGGGTGGAAGGTCATCCGGACCCGGAGCTCGTGGCGCTTGAGAGAACATATGCAGTCGTAAACCTCCAAGGCCGTAGGTGGTTCCACGTTCATCGTCCAAGGTTCTACTTCACCTGTGGGTTCTAGATGAGTGCCGGGTGGTGGCCACGGCAGTTTCTGTTCGAAGCATTCAGCCCACTGGTCGAGTCATTCCTTTTTACTCGAGATGATCGTTCCATTCTGGTGTTTGCTGGTTTCACTCACAGGTGGTTTCCGGGTAAATGAGACGGTAATGCCTTATTTCCTACGTCCTCGGATTGGGCCAACACCCTTCAGCCAAGTAGGTCAGACTCTTGAGTCGTCGGCTCCGGGCAGGGTCCCCAAAGAAAACCCTACATTCCCCCACTGCCTCGTGGGTCAGACTTTTGCATCAGAGGCTAGGGTCAGGGTCCCCGAACAAAACCATACATTCTTCCACTGCTTTGTTGTTCAGCCTTTTGAGTTCACCTGTGGGTTCTAGATGAGTGCCGGGTGGTGGCCACGGCAGTTTCTGTTCGAAGCATTCAGCCCACTGGTCGAGTCATTCCTTTTTACTCGAGATGATCGTTCCATTCTGGTGTTTCCTGGTTTCACTCACAGGTGGTTTCCGGGGACCGGTCGCACGGATCAACTGAAATAATCTTAGGGTATTACCGGCTTTCTGAGCCTCTTCCATTTCTTTGACTTTCTGTGTCCACCATACTTCATGGTCGGATCGCAAGCTCACATTCACTTGGCGTCTGATAGCTCCTCGCACCGGGTTATGTTCGGGACCTGCTGGGATATATCTTCGAGATTTAAGTAGTGTCAACTTTCAATCAGATATACAGTGCTTGTGTGCGCCTGGATGGGTCGTGTCACAGGCAAAATTCCCAGCACTATGCAAAGCGGTGGCAATCTCGTCCCAATATGAGTTCACATCTGATGGCGGATCATTTAGAAGTGATTCTAGATGATTCTGGTAAGTTTGTCTGATATCCGGATTTGCCATTCTTTCAGGTGCCATGAGATTCGTCCGCACCTACGCGGCCCCGAGAAACGTAGTGAGAAGCGACTCCGGACGAGCGCGTGGTCACAATCCACAAATGGGTTCAAAGAGACCGGCAGTCATTTATTGATACACGCCATCGGTAATTGATGGCAATGTGGTCAATTTGAGTTTGCGGCCGGCCTACCGATGGAGGATACCAAGGGGCCAGACGATGTTGGCCATTTCGGAAGTTCGAACTGCAGAAAAACAGCTTGCGATCAGCACACAGAGTGAGCGATCGTCCCCCAATGTCCGTACATACCGATTCCAGTCCATGTCGACCTCCCAATTGGGTCTCAGATGCACTAAGCCCGCCTACTCGTGCATTCATATCCAAGGCAACCACCACAATGTCTGAGCTTTTAGCTCGCCGCAGCAGGGCATTTAGGGCGTCGTAAAAACTGTCCTTGACGCCGTCCGAGCTACAGTCAGTTGGGGCGTAGGCAGACACGATAAACAGACATCTATCAACTTGCCACTTGTGAGACTACTTCACAGACGTTGCCAGATGAACCGCACAGAGGCGACTATCAACAGGTATCCAGTCAAGTAAGGATACTTCCGCCCGGTGACTTAGCACAATACCAACCCCTGCACATCCCACCGCAGCAACCTCTGGATCACCAGAGGTGCGTAGCCGGAAGCGAGTGGAGACTGACGGGGCGGTTAACTCAATCACTA
>NW_008751948.1:331340-345273 GCF_000715545.1 Opisthorchis viverrini
CCATTATAGCTCAATGGATCGCTGAGGTGCGCAAACCGTCACACCACGGTAAGGTCCAGACTGTTCGTGACGGTACGCCAAGAATGAACTCAGCTCTTTCACATTTCTCCCTCCTCGTGTCCGATGACTCAGAAGCGATCACTCGTGAAATATATGGCGTGAGAGTTGCAGTGAGCCGCAGAGCTGGACACGCTCTGCTGGATTGGATCCCAGTGAACTGTCGTCTGACTATCTAGTTCAACCAAGATCAATGCCTCTCGGCATAAAAAGCGGTGCCTGTTTGTCGTATCGAATTATGCCCCATAGGACTGCAGTTCTGAGGCGGAGAAATATACTTTCTATCGAGAGCTATACGGGCTCGTTCGCCAGGCAAAACCTCCGGCATTGTGATTCTGGCAGGTGATTTGAATGCTCAAGTAGGTCGGTCGTGCTCCTTGGGTGGTCGATTCGGAGTCGATGCTCGTCGCGCAGACAACGGAGATCGACTCTTCCAGTTGTGTGCTGATCAGGGACTGTTTCTGACAAGTACGAACTTTCAACTTAAACGTTCGCACCGCGTAACCTAGCGGCCACCCACTACAAATCATCCGTGGACCCAAATGGACCACGTGGACATCAGCCACCGATGGACAGCCACAATGCAAGACTGCCGTCCTTTCTGTGCACACCACTTGTTTTCGATCACGCCATGGTGTACGCGCGCTTAACAGCTCGTCTCCTCTCAGATCCTCGCAAGTCGGCAAGAAGCATGGCAATCCATTAACTTCGAAGAACTCTCATACTTCAACGCTATCGATATGAGCTAGCCCGACAACTCTCCACAGTAAGCCAATACTGTGGTGGCATTGAGCATGTGGATGAAGCGTTGCAAAATGTGAAAGGAGCTATGTTAGCAGCTTTCACTGCTGCCTGCGCGACTTCTCCAATTCGATCACAACACCACTGAATGTCGTTGAGGTACCTATCCATGACTGATGCCAGGAAATCCATACCAGCGATCAACGAGTGCGACGGCTCACGAAAATCCCTCAAACACCAAATAGTGAAGAGATTAAAGAAAGACCGAGAGCTCTGGTGGACATTGAAAGCTCGGGAGATGGAGAAGGATTTTGCTACGGGAAACAGCCGTGCTCTTTGTCAGCTGACACGATCGACTGGCCTTAGGAAACCAACGTTCAGCAAAACGATAAGTGAAAAAGATGATTGATTTATTCCCTCGCAAAAACGTCGACTGGAAAGCTTTGCGGAACACTTCGAAGAACAGTTCAGCTGGCCTCCTGCAACACAGTCGTTGGAGGTAATGCATACGAGCGAATGGAATGTAAACCTTTATCGCCCTTCGAAAGGAGAAATAGGGTACGAAATAGCCGTACTGTAACACGAGAAGGCACCAGGACCGGATGGTCTGTATCCAGGTCAGGTGGTGACCTACCTGACAGAGCTTATTGGTGTCATATGGGACGAGGACAGTTATCCCTATCTTCAAACCGGGTACGCGGACGCTATGTGAAGACCACCGTGGCATCAGCTTGTTAGCTGTGGCATCGAAGGTGCTCTCTGGCCTTATCCTTCGAAGGTTGACTGGACACAGGGGGAGGCAGATCCGTGGAAATCAATCTATGTTCCGTCCCGTAAAAGATGTACCGATCATATCTTCACTCTCCGACAGATTCTGGAACGGCGACACTGCTTTCAGCAACCGACAATGGTTGCTTTTCTTGATCTGAATGCTGCCTCTGATTCTGTGGACCGCCAAGCACCATGGCAGGGCCTGTGGAGCAAAGGTGTCCCTCACAAATACACGACCCTTATTAAGGCGCTGTACGCCAACTCCCGCGGCCGTGCAAAGGTCTAGGGGAAGCTCTCTCCTTAGTTCACTACGTCAAGCGTTGTCCGACAGGGCAGTCCTCTTTCACCTTTCCTCTTCAAATTCGTCATTGATACGATCGTGGAGGACCCACTACCAGCCTCTAATGCCTGTGACGTCGAAGTGCTCCGTGGGCCTACGCTCACAGAAATCGAGTACGCAGACGATATAGCTCTTCTTGGATCTGATCCCGTAGTAATGCAAATAATATTAAATAATCCAAATAATTCTGCCTCACGGTTCGGCATGCGCTTCACACCTGAAAAGTGTAAAGTGCTACTGCAAGACTAGGTGGGCTCGAACCCTGGCCTCATGCTTTCGGACGAACCGATTGAAGTAATGAACAAATTTGCTCACCTGAGCAGCTGTATCAGTCCCAGTGGTCTCGCGGAGGATGAAATTTCCATCCGGATTGTGAAGGCCAGAACAGCCTTTGTGAACCTGCGTCACGTGTGGTGTGTGCGTGACATCAGCTTCTCTGTCAAGGGTCGAGTTTACAATGCTGCGGTGCGCTCCATATTACTATATGGGTCAGAAACCTGGCCGATGCGTACCGAGGACGCCAAAAGTCTGTCATTGTATGACCATCGATATCTTCGGAGCATTGCCCGAATCTTGTGGGAACACAGCATCAGCAACTCTGAAATTCGTGGAATGGTATTCGGGCGGAATATCTCACCCTCGATTGATCAAACTGCATAAGTTGCGCCGGCTTGGCCACATGCCGCGTATGCCAGTCGACCGACTTCCTCGAAGGGCCCTTTTCGCACAACCACTTGAAGGGTGGAAGAGAGCCAGAGGCAGTCAAACAATGACTTGGCAACGAAGTGTGAAAGTCGTTACCAGCAAGCTCAGCTGCGCTGGTAACTGCCGTCTTCCTGGATGAAAACCCCGAGACGGGCCATATAAATGGTTCGAGACATTACCAGACATGACATAATCGCGCCTTCGACGGCGCTTATGCATCCAAGCTATTGCCTTCAATGCATAGCTGACTTCCAAATCCATACACTTGTTGGATTTGTACACCAATTTACCATCTCCCGCCTTCAATGCTCAGATACCTACCCCCTGCAAACAATCGGCGAAAGCAACTGCGGCAGCTACAACCACTGGAATACGAGTACACGGTTGTTACAGCTGACAATGATGATGGTGATGATGTTCCAAGAAGCCGAAAACCTCTCCTCCACTGAAGATCTAGCCCTATAAGGCAGCCGCGTTTCTCCATCCAATATTTTCCCCGATGCATTCTACTCCGTCAACCTGAAGAGATTGAATTCAATATGGCATCGCGTGCTTGTAAAATGGAATAGCCGGCGGTGACTAGCGGTTATCCGTGATAAGTGAAAGCAACCCCAAAAATAAAAGGAATAATCACACCATATTTGGCCAGTCACGGGAGATTAAGGAATAAAATATGAAGAGACGCATGTCATGTGTTTCAAAGGCAAACTCCTGAGACTATTCCATCTGTTCGGTAACGCGGGATATTTTGCGGCAGTATCAGAGGTGTGAAACTTCACGCTGGTCACAGTAAACGGTGGCACACGGGGAAACCTATGAGCAGTTTTCTAAAAGCGTGACACTACGATTCGGCATTATTCGTAGATCAATGTGAACGCTTTACGACCCTTTCCTGATTAAGATATCGTGGGATAGACCTGGTTCCCAAAAATCAATCAGCCTTACTTTGTGTTTGTTGTTAATGGGGTAATCGAATAGAGTAAAACTGGTGTGTTTTGTAAAATGGCGACTCAGTCAAATCCCGGTTGAGTCTCTACAATGAAGTAATTAATACACAAATGTTTATTACTGGGTGGTGTTTCGTACAAGACCATACAGTGAACCTGAAACAACTTTGCTCACTAATGTTGACTCGGGGGAAATAAACCCTAATCAGAGTTCGGTATTGCTTGGTGTCAGGAACGTGTAAGCAAGGCGATGATCCTAATCAGGGGGCCACGGTAAACAACCAAGATTGGACACATTCAGTGCGGGGGGGGGGGGAATGCGGATAAGTCCGTAGGGAACGCGCACTATTCTATGGGAACCAAATGTTCCTGAGCCACGTTGTGGGAACCCAGATATTGGGAGTCATATTGCAATACTTCGGTAGCCAGTGGGGGAGGGGATCGTGGATAGTTCCAGAAATACCATAGAGAATGAAACCTGTTCTCGACGGAGTATAATTTTTTTAAAAATCCTATTTTCTCTTAAATCAAAATTCTTAATCTGAAGCGGCAAACTTTCTGACTATTTAAACTGGCTAACCCAAATTTAGTTGCGGTGTTAAACTAATAGACTGAAAAAAGCACCATGGTTTTAGTAAATACCCGACTGTTTCACGAATATATCTGATTGAGAAAGAATCATTAATTCAAAAGTGTCAATTCAGAGCAAGATGACAAAATTTGCAAGTGAATACAGCTTTTGAATACCTTACCTATTTAAGTAATTCGTACACCTTAGTTGGAATACCTTATCTGCTATAACGTAGCTCAAGTGGTACCTGTTGACAGACGTTGAACTACACAACGGGAAACATTTAGTTATTTGTAGGCCCCCTGTTATAGCTGCCAGTAATGCTGAATCCGACTAGAATGGAGGTCCATGAGTCGTTTCACCTGGAATCCGAATTTTCGGCACACTCTAATGTGTGGATGAATACGTCACTCCGAATCAGCTTTGCAAATGGACTGTTTCACGAATATATCTGATTGAGAAAGAATCATTAATTCAAAAGTGTCAATTCAGAGCAAGATGACAAAATTTGCAAGTGAATACAGCTTTTGAATACCTTACCTATTTAAGTAATTCGTACACCTTAGTTGGAATACCTTATCTGCTATAACGTAGCTCAAGTGGTACCTGTTGACAGACGTTGAACTACACAACGGGAAACATTAGATGATTTGTAGGCCCCTAATATAGCTGCCAGTAATGCCGAATCCGACTAGAATGGAGGTCCACGAGTCATTCCACCTAGAATCCGAATTTTTGGCGCACTCTAATGTGTGAATGAATACGCCACTCCGAATCAGCTTTGCAAATGGAGGCATTCTTTCAAATTCGGAGTGCCTCATCCGTTAGAGTCCAAATTCTTTGCACGATGAATAACCATTTTGAGGGTATGTTCACCTGTGTTGTTTATTCTCCGACTTATATTCACAAAAAGTTTGACGTTTCACATGCTTCGAAATCTTATGGACGATGTCCGTCGTGGGGTAGCCCCTTGGATTTTTCGGTAGTCGACAAGATGAGTAAATATTCAGTTGGTTCACTTGAGAAATCACCCTGAAACAATCAGGGTTCTCAGGAAAAATACTGCAGTTTAAATTTCTCATGGCAGGATTTCTTCGTGGCGCACCATATTTTATAAAGCCTTGTTGATGAGATCTTGCATGAATTCTCGAATTTATTATCTGATCTTGGTTCTAGCTTCCTTGTTATGTAAGAGCTTTTCCTTGATCATTGGGTTATTAAGATACGGGAAAGCATACCTGTCAATAGGGTTGTGTGGATAAACTCACTGTCACTATTTTGTTTAGGCCGGAGACCACACTTTTTCCTAACTCGACCTACCAGTAGATATAAGGGACATTTTCCTTTAAATTTGATGACTTTCAAGCTACTGCCGAGTCACGTGAGTAGTTTGTGGTTATACCGAATTTTCAGCTGGCGACTGATGGAAGGTCAAGTTTATCCCGGAACTTTAGGAACAGACTTCCTGTGTTCATTTACAATTGTACAATAATCAATGAATATTTATAAACGTTCGAGAAGACGCGTGCGAATGTTCCGTTTCCAAAAACAGTGTGCACATGAGAAGTTTACTTTCTTGTCCAACTAAGGAGTTCTCAGCGGAGGGTTGTCTGTCTCCAATTGTATCGGGACCGTATTCACCGAAGGACAGATATTCAATACATGAAGTTGAATGACTGGGATCATGGAAAAGTGGCTCGTCAAACTGATATAATACACGTCAGAGAACACTAGTTACTCGATAGAATCGACCTAGTGTTTCCGCGGTTAATCCAGGAGGGTTAAAACTAGGAGGGTAGAAACTAGAAAATGACTTCGTTAACCGAGACGACTATGGGTCCGATTATGATGACACCGAAATTCAAGATGAAGGCACAGACGATGAACATCGTTTACATGGAAGTTATATTTATGCTGAAGTCACTGAGGGTGATCACGGAGATTGTGATCCCAACCAGAATCGTTTGCTTATGCTATGAATATGATGATGGTTTCCTGTGACTGTTTTATTTTGGTAGTGTTGATGGTGGTAGCCTTACCGGTCAAAAAGTAGAAAAACATCATGAACGAGACTTTCAACTCGATTCTCCAAAACTAAACAGGTATGCAAATGAATGTGTTCCGCTCATTTCGTGCAGTTTGTTTTCAAAGTTAACGGAAACTTGCGAACTGCGCCTACCTGACGAACCCAAACTGGAAGAGCAAGACAGGTCGTGGGTCGTCGGAGAGTTTTCATCAACCTTATGAGTGGTGTGCTACGTCCGTATAATAATGGGATATTCTGATGAATCTGACGATGTGGCCGCTGATAATTACGATGATGACTTGATGGCATGGGTTATCATGTTGATGTGTTTACTGGTGATGGAGATGTTCATGCTGTCAACGTCTGACATTCATTTTTGATATCTTCGTTTCTAAACCACAATAAATATTCACTCCGAGATAATCCTATACTAAACACTTAACCATTCAGCCCTTCCTTGTTACAGTTCCATCGTAATACTCCAGTCGTTTTGCTAATTTTCCAGTAACCTGTTCATATTTCTCTTTTTCCGATTAGCTTTTTGGAGAGTGTGTGCCTGAAATACTTCACAAATTCAAAATACCCTATTAAGGACAACCAATTTTGTGTGATCTACATGGGACCTACCAAATCATCCTGCCCATGATCCTGCCCTCGTTCCAAAAACCCATGTTCGATGCTGTCGTCATCTACCTGGTTAGGACGCGACACATTAGACATGGGCGTCGATTAATTAACAGGTAGTCAATCACCTGATTTTTCCACAACTCAGGCAGCTTCGGTTCGCTTGTTCAATTTGCCCGTGCATTTAACAAATTTATTACGAGCCCAGTCATCTAGCCTTTATAATTCAGCAACCAAGGCATTCATACTGGTGTTCTGTCGGACGTGCATAGTTTTTCAACCAAATGACAACTTGAGTGTGAAATAATTCAGCAACTCATTGTGTTGTGTAGTCCTCATACAGTAGATAAACGTTTTCAGTAGGTGGATGGCAATGAACGCCAGAATTAAATTTACTTAAGTTGTGCCAGCTTTTATAGAAGTTGTCACTTGTCACTTACCGCTTGAAGACGAAAGAAAACATGCGTCGCGTAATCAACCCATGTGAGCACATATCATCCAACGCTGTTGACTGAAACCCCGGAGTAACGTGTCCTGCAGCAAGTCCAAACAGCCCGTCCGTAACTTTGAGCTGCTCCGAATGACCGTCATGACTATCCACGACGGCAAAATTTGTGCGAAACGAGCCGCTGTGAACCTGGAATTCGATGGATTCTGACAAGATATCGGAAACTTACTTTTGTGACATCCGAAGCGACATAACCGGAAACGATATAGTTACCGTATCTATTGGAATACCAATTATTCTTGATAGCGTGCGTTCTCGATTCCGATGGGTTGTACATATTTTGAATCATTGACAATCCTTTCACCCGGCGCACGTTGCAGACCCACGTGACTGGTGACCCAGTATCAAACTGTAACTTGAAATATTGCGGTGGGGTTCCGATTCCAACAATGCCATAATAAACGATGCTCTAAAACAAATCAGACTATTCGGTTCTGAGCCGTGTTTATAAATTGCCTTATAATCGTACAGTGTCACTTCAATTGTTGGCGCTCCATTCTCTCTCCTGATGGGCTGTGACAACGGATCACCTAATGGGATACTGAAATCGTCAGTGAGATAATCTTTGAAATAGTGAGGCACTTACATAATGTTTTCTGACTCGATTGCGATCCAAAACGGAGTGATCAGCAGGATCAGTCTCAACATCGCAATCAGCTGCTTACAACTCAACTGCTCTTTGGCCACCATTCACGTTTGATAGGACCTGATGAACGGCTGTTATTAGGATTTTGGTGTGGGTTCTTTGTGGCGTCTTTTCATTGAACCACGATTCACACAGGATGATTACTGGTGATTGGACAGACGGCACAATCCAATCACAGTGTTACACTTAAAATTCCGTCTGCACTCCCAGGTTGGGCATCTGAAAATAGTTGTGACCCAAAATAGCTTGTTAATAGAGAAAGCGTTTTTAAAATTTACAAAATTTTCTGATAAAAAGTAGTACGATTAAATAATTCCAAATAATGAAAAGCGGAAAAAGGTAGGCTCAGCAGAACACACTAGGTAGATTTAGTAACATCCGGTCGCCGGTTGTCAGGTTTACGGTTGTCAGGTTTAAAGTCGGTGGTATTAATGTCAATCCCAAGATGATGCCTCTTGCTTGCATTGAGGAATTCAAAAGTTTTTCTTTCGTTTAGCATGTTCTTCGACGATTTTTGAGGTCTGGGCGCCCGCCAGTAATGCGAAACTTTCTATCATCCTGATGATAGACCTGCTGGTTACTGTTGTATGCGCATGCAGGACTTGGGGATACAATCAGTGCTGGAAAAGTGGTTCATCATCATTTTTTCGCCGAATGGCAACATTTGAAGCGCAAGTATTGTAGCCCCGCACATTTTGGGCAGTTTAAATTGGCCACAATTCAATGAGGAAACAGCGAGCACCCTAATATATTAGAGCTGTTGCATCTGCCGTTTTCTAGACTTTAATTCGCTTATCATTAGACCCTTAGTCCTTAAACATCGAAAACTGGTTAGCTGTGGATACTCACCTCATCTTGTCCTGCTCATTCGGCTTGATGAGCTTCATGATTTGTCCAGCGGAACAATAATTTGCAAGTCGTTAGATAAATTGGGACATATACTACCGTGGCGCAGACTAATCAATGGCTGAATGGATAGCTGAAACTCCAGTCAAACAGCGGCATGTGTTGCGTGATGAAAGCCATATTTTGCTCTAAAAAGTCGTTTCAGAATTAAAGCAACGGTAAGCAAGTGGGCTTTGATAACGTCATAGCCACCGATTGGCAGTTTGTCTCATTAGAGCAGGACAGATGCCATCAGGGGAAAGCTGATTGCCACTGAGATATTTGTGCAAACGCTGATAGCAACTTAGTTTTGCTGAATGCTTAGATGCAAGCAATAGAGGTCGCACAATGATGATCGCCACTGAATCGGCTGTATATTGAGGTCCGAACAGTTCTCCGTGGGTAGTTGATTACTTGAGGAGTTTTGATTTGCACGTTATTGTCTTGGATCCCCAGTTGAACAGTCACTTACGTATTCAAGACACGTTTATCAATCATAAACCGCTCACCAAGTTTCATAGGGCAACTCTTGCACGCCTAGTGGAGCAGCTTAAATGGGTTTCAACAGCCCAGTGGGTGACTACTTCACACCATGTAATCATGGATTGGGGTACGGTCGGGTTTTTTTTAATAACTTTTCGCGGAAAATCTGCAGAATGGATCACCAATTGAACTGCCAGTATGACTTTTGGTTACACAAGCATAGATAGACGGTCTCTGTTTAACAGAAGAAAGCAAAGCGGCCACTTCACATGTATCGCAACCAAGCGACCACAGAACAACCAACTGGATTATGTTCTCATCTGCAGTTTCGAATCCAGCCCGTCAACTGAAACAAGCAAAACGAAATGAAATATGTTATCTCAGCAAATGTCAGGTCTGTGACTGAATTCAACCTGTTCGAAATGGTTCATCATGTTTAATATTTCAGGTGGGATTTTGTTGATAAGTGTCTGTCTCCAAAATAACGATGCAGACATGACAAGGCGCAGCTTTCCGAGCTGCCAAGGTAGTCAGCAGCTCAGAGGGAAGCAATCACATGATGGATATAGGATGGTTAACAAACGAAACGTCCTTGCATCTCAATGCAAAAAATATCGATCCCCAAATTGTTAGTAATTGACACTCAAATTGACAAGGGATGGACGGTTCATAGTTGCTGTTGAACTTCCGAATTGTCAATGAATATAGCTGGACTGCCAGACAGCAGTAGTTGAAAGATTTCGCCGAAGCTGATCCTGCATGTAAGATCATGACACTGATTCAAATTGCGTGGAGGAAAATCAATGGTTGAAACTTCAGAGGCCTTTCGCAAGTCCTCGGCACTGCAGGCAATGGAAATATGTCGGCGAGCACTACTCACTATCGAGAGGCCTTTAGTCCTCGGCACTGCAGGCAATGGAAATATGTCGGCGAGCACTACTCACTATTGAGGGGTATCGATGTCAACTGTCCGTGCGTGCCCTATCCGGCGTAATGCAGCGAACTTTGGATCCGTTAACTTACCTTCACCGCAACAGCGAATGCGCACATTTTCTGTGCTTCGTGTTCCCTTCAGTCACCTCATATTCAGGGTGTATCGAGTTCTTGCACACTAAATGTTTTGCTAAATTGATCACTAAAGGACAAACGGAAGGTTTTAATCTGCCATACTAATGTGAAACAGAGCTCTGTCAAAATCACGATTCATAAATTTTGGTTTTTCGCTTACGCAAGGGAAAAAATAGCAACTAAACTCCCTCCGTTGACCGTCGGGACCTCTGTTACCTTCAGAAATGGACGACAAATTATAAACCTTGAACTTGTTTTCTTTGTTTTTCTTTCTTTTCAACAATTTTGTAATTTACCCCGGTCACAGTAGCCCACTGTGGAACGTCCGAAAGTCAACACTCATCCTCTCTAAAACCAAAACGCATTTCTTCTTGTAACCGAGGTCAGTCCATCCCTAAAATATATGGCGGTTTCATCCTTGTCAGGGTTCATTAGCGGTTTGCGTCCAAAGAAGCTCCACAGTGATTTGCGCCAGCAAAGACTATATGAAGCTTCCATCTGGAAAGTTTTCACTCCTCTCTACATGTGACCACATCATTGTAATCATCAAAGGTTGATTCAATCTTCAAACGAGTTAATCGTACAGCTCATTTGCCGCTCGGAAGATCGTGGGATCGGAGCATCAGATGGGTTTCTGAGGTGCATTCTAAAACAGCCATGCAAAGCTGCATAGATGACAGTGCGAATCGACCTCTTGATTTAAAGTTCAAAATTTCCTCAGATCAACATCAGGATCACAATGATCTACCGGGTTGAGTAAACACATCGTGGCGCTCACAATCACTCATATTATATTATTGTATATATTATATATTATATTGCATTATATTATTATCAGCAAGTAAATCGTTAAACCGTACTGTAGTTGAGTGGCACGGAAATGAAGTTTATCGGTGTATGAAATAAAGGTAAATTAAATAATCAAAAACAAATAGGTAAACATAAAATATGTCTGCAAGAAATGGCCCAGCCACAAAAATTATACGGTGAATGCATGTNGGGCAATTTTCCAAGTATAGGAGGTTTTCCTGACGACGTCCTTATCCGTACAATGCTTCAATCTACAACAATCGCCGAGCAAAGGTAAGCGGGGGATAGACAGAAGCATGATTTTTTAGGCAAACATCTTTCACAGGGCAAACAGCACGTTAATTGGCCAGCCCTAATTAAATTTCCGTTTACGTTTGTCCATGTGAAAAACAAATCCTACATGAAATTATTAGGTTTACTGCAGGAACAATTCAATTAAAGTTATCCACAAATATGCAGAGCGTAGAAGTTTACCGGTACTAAGATATTTCGGAATATGGATGATAGCTTCACCTGGATAAGGGGTCTGAGGCAATGTGCTAAAATCCGGAATGTCTATGTGTTCTAACGAACCTTCGTATTCTTAGTAGTGCAGATTAAAATTTGTGATCTTCCGTTCAGTGGTTAAAGCATAGAGACCTTTCGCGGATGAGTGCTTGACCAACAGTGAGGTAAACTCATACTGTGACACCACACGGTGCACCATTCATTGTGTAATCACGCGATTCTTATCACGTGAGGGCGTTGATTGGTTCTTCAAGTGGCGACTTCTCGGAGTGAAGGCTTATGAGACTTGTAGAACATTTCCCCTACTGAGTACACTACGCATAGTTTACTAGTAGTATTAACGGGCTTTGGAAGTTTCAAGATCCCATTTTCCATTCGGTGGGGTGTTGAGTGGAAATTTTAGGGAAAATTTGCTTCGCCCAACCATCATAAGCTGCGAAAAATTATTTTTTACACTCGAAACGCTATCTATTTAATCTGCTGAAAAGAGAATTCATTGTAGAGTAGGATTTTCATCCCTCTCAGTGACTTATGCAGTGGTGGCCTTCACGTCTATCAGAAGGCTTCACGATGAGGATAGACAAAAGGCTCCAGTGACGAAACTAGTTTACATCTTCCTACTGTTTGAACAAAATTGGGTAGCTAGGCGGATTTCCGAAAGTTACGATTAATGTTGCGTGATTTATTCGTGATCGGGTGATACATAGAGCAATTCAATGCGAGTGAAACATAAGAAATGTTGGCCAAGGACCTCGGTTGAACAAAACATGCAAATGCACAAGAATTCCCCAAGAGTCTGATTTTACCCTTCCACGATAGATTACTTGACATGATTTTACTAAAACTCTGAGGACCGGAGATTTTCCTAGCAACTTAGCTGTCTCCGTACTCTGGCCTCAATCGAAGGAGGCCACATATATTCGAAGCTGAAATCCACATGAGGCTCGAAACTCCGGCCGAAAGTGTCAAGTTCCCGCGCGACGGGTTCACCCGTCGTATTACTCGATAGGATAGGAAAATTGATTGGTTTGTTGAATTTTTTCCGAATTGTTTTTCTCATTAAATCATACTAACGTGGAAATATATCATAAGCCAGAAAAAAGATATTTGCAAAAAGAAATTGTACAGGCTGGGACTCTCCACTCCCAAAATCGACCAAAAATGCACACCTTTCAAGGGGTAAATGCTTAGGATCATTCTTTCTCAACACGGTTCTCTAGAGACAGGACAAATTCCGACTGGACTAAGCACCCGTTTTAAGGTTTTGCAGTCTGCGAGCAATAAACCAAAATACCTGAATTAAAACAAATTATTATCACCGCGGTAGGAAAATAACAGAGCAGTCAAAACGCCCTTTGACGATAAGCGCCTAACCAATGAATCTGACGATAATTCATCAAAGATAGGAACCAAGTCAATAAAAGTCGGAGGGGTTTATCATTTTACGCTGCTCATATTTTGGGTACGATCCCATGCACGTGATGTACGTGGTGCTTTCTTCAAATACTTTGGAAGAAATCAAACCAGATTTTGTTGGTTGACAGACACCTAGGTGGTTCTGCAGAACTAGACTGCCTTAGCTTGCTGAAGTAACAGCCCAAATTGAATAGCAGTTCACAAAATCCATGAGGGTGATATTGTTCCGGGTTTTGGTATCAATTTATTATTCCAGGTGTAGGAAATCTTGCTTTTAGCGTTACAAAAATTTACAAATTTGAAAGCTTCAAATTCAAAGCACAGCGTGGTGGAATAAGTCATTATTATCCAACTTATCACTAGCCATAAGAATGGTCAGCCTCTTGTGGGCTGTATGATCTGGTAACATCTATCCAACAGATAAATCTCGTGAGAAATTCGTACCAAAGACGGTAAGTAGGAGAGCACACTTATCTGCATATGTTCTGTGTGGGCAAAATCCACCTCTTAGGTAAAAAAAGTTCAATTCAGCACCCCCAAGAGGCTGACGGTTGCTCGATCTCGATGCCTTCCTATGTTCAATGCCACAACCAAGTTAGCAATGGCCATCCCACCTGTCCATATTCACTACCCGGAACAGATTTCCTCGCGTTATTGTCGAAAATCATCCTGTTGAGTTACTAAGAAACATTTGTATCGGTGTTTGCTCTGATTTTCAACCACGTTTTTTGCACACTAATCAACGTAGCAGTTTGGCGATTATAAAAAACCATCATTGAGCTTCCATCTGCTCAACCTGGGCTAATCTTTCAATCAGATCACCAAGCA
>NW_008751948.1:345885-348866 GCF_000715545.1 Opisthorchis viverrini
TCGGGGACTGTGCCTACCTGATGAGCCCCAAGAAGGGCAAAACCAGTCGTGCGCTGTCGAAGAATTTTCAGCGACGGTATGAGTAGTGCATTACGTATATAATGTGCTCCTTCATTTTTATACCCGTGTTATATAAGACTCTCCTCGCTTGCTTAGGTTACTTTGGACTTCCATTACGTAGGTACTTTTCTCAGCATTCATCGCAGTTACGGATTCCGGCGAATTCAAGTGTGGCGTGCATTTTGGAAACTGTACGCTCCGTTATGCATTACGTATGAAGTTATGCGACTGACGTCGAAATTCAACAGAACATTCAGAACTGCCAATCAGTAGTTCTTGCCTTTCCGTGTTAATGAAAGCCATCCTTAGTTTGTCTCCTTCCGAAATTGCGTAAATCGTGGGATATCTCGTAATTCCTCGTGGACTTGGGACAGGTGAGAGTAGGGTTTTATGGAATTCAAACATTCGAGAAACCAGACCGACCCAGGTGGTTTCATTTAATTTCCTCAGTCTGCAGAGTGATAGAAGGGTGTGCTGACACGCACAGCCAATAAAATTACCCAAAATCCTTTTGCGGTGACTCAAGCGTTTGTTGTTGATGAACATAGTGTGGTAATAGCATTTTTGACACAGCGTTGTTGCCTGCGTGAATTTGCTAGTAAAGGAGAGGAGACTTTCGGCTGCAATACCACTCGATGGAAGCACGGGTGCAGTGACACTGCCAGGTTGCCCAAGCCTAGAAAAGAGACATCAAGAGGCAGATGTCGGGTTCAAACCATAGACCTCCTGGTCCATAGACTCATACTCTAACCACTGAGCTACCTCGCCATCTCAGAGAGGAGTACTGGTGGGTGAACAAATACGTATGGATAACGATGTACTCTCGAACAGGCAAATATACCATCCTCCAGAGTGATAAAAGGGTGTGCTGAAAAGTACAGCCAATAAAACTTCCCCAAATTCTTTTTCGATGACTCACGCTTTTGTTGTTGATGAGCAGAGTATGGGTAATGGCAGCTTTGGCACAGCTCTGTTGCGTGACTTATGCATGACTTTATTGGTAAAGGAGAGGAGACGTTCGGCCTTCTGGTGCCTAGCTGCAATGCCACCCGAAGGAAGCCCACAGGCTAGGATACTGCCAGATTGCCCAAGCCTAGACAAGTGAAATCAAGAGGCAAAGGTCAGGACCGAACCACCGACCTTTTGGTCAGTAAATTTTTACTCTAACCACTGAGCCATCTCGCCATCTTGAAAAGGAGTACTGGTGGATGACCAAAATAGCACAGATAACGGTGTACTCTCGAACAGGTATATATCTCATCCCCTCAACTAACTGCAACGGTAATATCAAGGGTAAACGAAATCGTTCCGGAGATAAAAGAAAGTCCAACCCCAAGGGCACTGTCTTCGAGTCTCACCGGTGTAATCAAAATGGTGTCTAGTGACCGACTTCTGTAGAAATTTAAGACGTTCCGAATCAATGACGGTTAAATTGTGGTTATCGAAAACGCCCTCCTAATTTCGCTCCACCAAAGTGACAAATCAGAGGGTCTAAATGACCTCGCTTGTTCTGGAGGCCCGGAGGCACTGTTGAGCCTATGTATGAAACTTTCATTATCAATGTGACAGGAATGTGTGTTACCGGGCTTAGAAATAAAATAATTTGAGATCCTTTTGCAAGAAGGAGTGTACAAATCGGTTTGTTCAAACCATGATGGCCTCATCCACACTGCCTTATTCTATTGTTTTCAAGCTACTTCGCTTTACAGAGTCCCCTTTGCCGTCGTCTTTAGCTTGATATGTACAACTTTGCGCATAATTTATCATGGTTCACCTGCTTACTGAAAATAATCAGTGCAGTTGACCGCAAGGTTTGGTTTCGAATGAAGAAGTTGTCAGTATATCTTCCTGAGCCCAATTTTCAGTGGTGTTTCGGTAAATTAGTCCTTTACCAAGAGTCAATTTGTGGCAAGTACACGGCTTTGTAGTGCCAAAGGAAGCTTTGTGATGTCTCACTTATTTTCAAAGACAGTGTGAACAGGCCAGTCAAACGATCGTTACACCCCTCAAGAAAAATGCATCTCAGCGTTCTGTCACACACACTGCATAGCCAGGTGATATTACATTTTCCGAATGAGATTCCTAGAAAATGCATACAAAGATTAAGTATACGAGTCATACAATACATGTAAGTGGGATTTGTGTGCGATCACAAGAGATCACGGTTAATGTAGAACAGCCGATGGGCGACCCAAATAAATTCAATTAAACAGGTAGCCACACAGATCCAGACAGCTGCGTCTACAGACCCTTCGTGAGTGCGACCCTGCTATGTTACCAGTCCATACAGCAAACCTGTATATCGCAGACGCTATACACCACCCCTGCTCATTTACAGATAACGAGCATTTCCCGTATAGTATACAGAAACGAAAGGATTTTTGTTCGACCGTTGTTTGCCTTCAGAATTCTATTTAGGCAAGCCTTGAAAAGCAGAATCCTTCTGGACGGAGAGAAAATTTTCGGGAAGCTAACTCTCCACATCTTGTTGTTTGAGTTGATTGACAAAACATCTCCAAGTCCGGCGTTCGGTTCGCCGTAACTGGACTTGTTCTTTAAAGTCCGTATTCTAGAAGAACGCGTTGTGAATATCTAGAATGTACCATTAAGATCCCCAGACAGCTATCTGTCTTTAGGAAGAGAATTCCTTCGAAGACGCCGGCCCTCAATATTGTTAAAAGCTCCGTAAATGCTGCGAAAACAGGCCAAATCTGCATCACATCCATCGCTCTATAATGTTGAGTTTTGACAAAACGACCGGTGTGCCTTGCTTCGAGACTGCAGAAAATTGCAAATAAAGTCCGCTTTGTTTACCTGTTGGAACACGTTTGTGCCCACCGTAACCTACTGAGAGAGAGGAGGATCTATGGCAAGATGTTGTACACCATTGAAGCCATCTTGCCCTAAATGAGCAGCGCCAA
>NW_008751948.1:349036-360142 GCF_000715545.1 Opisthorchis viverrini
CAGAGCGCTCAGAGTTGATGTTGCCTCGTTTTATTTTTACGCGTCGACTCAATTCTAGGACGATTCCTTTTTTGAGCTACGCCAAGCATCTTCATGACACGCTGTCAGTTACACGCTTACCTGGCCCAAATTCGTGAATGGTGTTTGTAAGTTCTGCGGTCCTGGACAAACCAGCCCCTATACTCTTAGGCGCCTTTTGCTAACTTACACTCTCATCAGAGGGCAAATCAGATTTAACGTGAGGGCTACCGGTGAAGCGGCCTAAACTGTGCTTGACAGATCCTTTCTAACTGTGGAAGAATCTTCGGACATATTTTAAAGCGTTTAATTTGAGGTAAAATAGAGTAAATATAATAAGACGGACGTCGAAAGGACATCTATTTTACAAAAATTGGTGCGTGTGGTAGATCTTTTTTGTGATCACTACCCCACCACATGACAATTTTAAGTGAAGTAATCACAATGAAAAGGAAACAATGTTAGCATCCACTAGCTCTTGCAACGTAAAGCACGCTATACTTGGGGATTTTACCACCGATGCTGAGTCACCAGGGGTGATACCATGGAAACTGAGCTGATGCGGACCGTGCGATTACAGCATAGTTCCGACTGCAAAAGCGATGACACGAATGCGCAGTTTTGCCGGGTTTTGTATTTCCTTCGCTTTGCGTCATCACACGCGTACGACAGAAACGGAAACCTTAGCAGCTTTAAGTTTGTTGTGTAGTTTAAAGCGGCAGTGCCATAGTTCCAGATTCCAGTTACAAGTGGCAATGGGCAGTCGCCTTCGTAAATCACGTCTGAGCACGAAGCGCAGACTGCACGCTTTCTACGAACCTGTCTTACAGCAACGGTTGACTTGACACTCCTTCCGATTCCTTCAGTGTACGACGGCAAGACTGCTGCAGACCGGCCAAGAACATCATTCCATGGCGTTCCGGTTCCATGCTGGCTGCCGATAGATAAGCCTCTAAATTACCCGAGAATCTTATTACAAACAGGAAAATTGCGATCACATCAGGCTTCAATTTTGATCAGGTGTCATCAAGTTACCACGTTTGAGTGAACGCGCGAGGTGACGGAAACAAGACATCACCATACAATGAACGAATTGATATCGCCATATCAACGCGGATTTCCCCTAAACCGCCGCTGCCGAACATCCTCGTAATTATGGACAGCTTTAACCAAGTCAAGGACTCATGTCATATATCACACTTTTCGAGTTCTCAAAAGCAAACGACAAACCTGCAGATCGTGTAGATCTGCAACCAATCTCGTGGCGTCACACACGTGGGGTTTACTGGGACATGCAGACCGACAATTCCCTGTTTGAAGCAGGTACCCCTACGAAACCCCTACGAAGTGAAGGACGCTGCCACTTATAGCTTCTGTCTGACTCCTTTGGATTTGTCTCCCCTGCCCTAGTGCCAAGGAGGCACTTTATCATCACACCCATCATAAAAAAACGCCACGGAAGCTATTGTCATGTGAGCCTTGAACAAGTGCTGGCAGCTGTGTGCGACGGACACCGGGTTGTGCATGGATAAGCAGCCGGTCAGTCAACGTGTTGGCCCATGGTATATAAATAGAGCCAGGAGACGCGCCATTTACCTAGCCGACCTATACCGGATTCAGTGGGTTGAGGAATGATTCCCGGTCTTGCAGACGATGACAAAGTGGATTAAGCAAAAAGGGGCTTGGACAAAGGGGACCTCGTCCTATAGGAAGATATTCCAACACCCAGAAGTGAGTGAGAGAGGAACATTTTCAAAAGAACCATTTAGTAGATTGACGGAGAAGTTAGGGAGGCGGTTGTTTGAACCAGTCAGGGGGCATTCAGTCAAGATATTCGCTACCCCTACCAGCTGAAGGCCTCAGGACAGCATGGGGTTTACTTCAGGGTGTGGTCTACCGTAGCCCCTCGAGTCCACCCGAAGATGACCAATTCCTCAGACAAACCCTTGAGCAACTTTCCTTCATCTACCACTTTACTCATCTGCTAGTAGGTGACTTCAACGCCCCAAAGGCCTCCTGNCTGTTGAGACATTCGCTACCTCCACCAGATGAAGGCCTCCGATCAGGATGGGGTTTATTTCAGGGAGAAAAGAGACAGAGTGGCTGATCAATCTTTCGGTTCAATCTCCACATAAACTTATGGCTAGGGAATTGTTGGTTCTTCACATGAATCGACGGCAAACAGCGGTCGTTTTCTGACTGCTATAAGTAATGTGAACTAGACCTTTTTATCATAATGCCTTCCTTGTTACCTGCTGCTCTTTTTCTCCTTGTTTTGCCCCTGCTTATCAGCGAATGTCAATATTTTTGCCTGTCCGTCATTGCTTGCAATTTCGTCCCAGCTACTCGGACGCCGGGGAAATAGGTTACTCGCTGCACCACCACGGCACCTGAAAGGCCCCGTTTTTTGTACTACCTATATCTCGCATCTACCAGAATGACCTTGGTAAGATGTTTTTCAAAAAGACCTAACCGCGCAATCTGGTTTGCTGTGTGGCACGAGCCAACGCATCGCGCCATCAAATAAAGGCAGTTCCTTACTCCGTATCTCTTAATTTGTATATTGCCTGGTGCTTGTTTGCTTTTGCTTCCAGGGAACCCTGCTGCCTCACTGACAATTACTTGCTGTAGAAGACAGCTAGCCAGCAATGTACTCTCGGTCCCAACCACGTTTGGCAGCCGATCCCCATATTTGTCCCCCCTGACCAAATGAACTGAAACCTCCTGGTTTTACTTAACTATTTTTATAACTTTATGGACTTTGGTAGGACATTGTGGTTTTTGCGGTTGCTTGCCGTCGATACCTGTTTCGTTGTGACGATATCAAAGTTGAGGCGAAGTCATCTGCGCTTTATCCTCAGGCTGTTAATTGTACCGCCTTATTTTGTAACCCTACGGTATTTGCAGAGACGAAACCGTTGAAGTTTGTTGAATGTGTATATCATTATCTTTTCAATAGTACCGTGGTTCCAGAAATCGGATTTCTTGGTCGTTTTCGTGGATTAGCACGCGTGACTCAAGTTTAAAAGTAGGTAGCCGTAACACTTGCTGCCGCTGATTGCGTCCTCATTGGCAGATAGACGTAACAATATTCAACGGTCTACTTTTTCGGAGAAGATGAAGGAGAAAGTTTCGTCAATGGATCTTCACCTACCGGAGGAATCGAGGTAAGTTGGCCATTCCGGTAATCCTTTAGCTACTGGTTCATCTTTTGGCTCCGACTCATCTAAGCTGAAAAATTAAAGTTAGCTGCGTTGTTGCGCGCACAGATTAACGCAGAGAAAATGGAAAAAGACCGGCAGCTTATGAGGGCGCATAATGAGCTGCCTCCAGCGGAGCTAGAGCTGGACTCAAAAGATGAATACTTCGTTGATGTGCAGGTTGACACACAGGTTACTGTAGGATTACCTTGCCTGGGATGAGAAGTAGCACGCCCATATGTGAGACATCAGCGGGCCAACCGATTTCTTGCGTGCTTAAGACACCCTTACCCAGAGTGGACTTACAGGCTTTCGACGGCAACCCAAGGTGTTATTGGAGGATTATTTAAAAGTTCAACTACTACATAGAGAATAGTGTACAAGATAATGGGCAAAGGATTTGATTCATTACTGGTTATTTGATTTATTACTGTGGGGTTCCAGCGAAATAAGCCGTGGCTGTGCGTAATGTTGCCTCCGGGAATCGCTTACGGCAGAACGAAAAAAATACCTAAGGACCTCTTTGGGAGGGAACCTATGGTGGCAAGAGCTGTACTGGACGATCCGTTCAAGCATGCAGATTCACTGGCTCGTTCATCGATAAATCTTTAAAATTGTCACGTTGCTCTGAATAAAATGAATCATACTAGTGACATGAATTTCGTCTCGACCATAGAGCGCATTCGTCGCACGTTATCGAAGGAGGCTCGTCGGAACTGCGCGAGGTTGGCTGACTCTATGGACAACCTTGGAAAATAGATCTGTTTCTTTGACCTACGCAACTTTGTTTCTTATGAAGCCCCAATTTTTCGCAGCTGTTATGGTATGAATAACAAAGGTCCAGAACACCATCGTCCTCAGACGCAGCATCCTCGGGTAGGCAAAGAAAGGCGCCATAATATATTCGCCTTTCAGAACTCGTGCATTTTTTGCGACAGCTGACATGGGCTGGAGCAATGTCATAGGTTTGCTGACCTGCCAACGCAAGCAGGTCAGCCAACGCGTGTGGCGAGAAGTAAACGCCCATTTGTTGTATGCCTAAAACCAGGCCATGCTAGTAACAAATGCGATTTTCTTAAGACGTGTGGTATAGAGAGCTGTTCTGGTCACACCATCAGATGCCAGCAAAGCCACATGGCTGGTTTGTTCAACTCTGCATCTCAGACAGAATCAGGAACCTGCCTTGGCGTCGTACCGGTTCGTGTGAATGGTCCGCAAGGCAGCGTTCTCACGTGCGCATTTTTGGATGGTGGGTCGGATGTAACGTTTATAACGAAAGACTCCCTTGATGAGGTTGGCCTGACAGGTTCTCCAACCACTTTGAATTTATCAACAGTGAGTAGGATCTCTACTGTCAAGGCTGGAAGTCTCAGAATCGAGTTTAAATCGATAGATTCCGGTGAGATCGTAGCGGCAGAACAAGCACGCTCTCTGCCCATCAGCCCACCAGTCATGAGCCCAACGAAAATAGCCAGTCAATATACTCATTTGAAGGATACTACCTTTGCAGAGCTTCCAGATAAACGTGTGAGAGTGTTGATAGGAGAAGACATCCCAGAGGCACATCGGCCTATGAAGAAAATTTGGGCGAGCAGAAGAACCATTACGCTATAAATACACCTCTGGGTTGGGTTCTACTTGGCCCGTTGTCTCTAGGACATAGCGTCTGGATACAAGCGCACCATGTAAGTATGAAAAGCGATGATATCACGGCTCATCTAAAGGCCCTGCATGAGGCGAATTTCAACGATTTAGAGACTCCGGGCGTACTCCAAAATGTCGAAGAAAAAAGCGCTTTGAATCGTTGAAGAATGATTAAGGACGGTCATCACGAAGTACCATTATCGTGGAAAACGGCTGAAAGACATCCTGACAATTATTCTCTAGCCTATTCTCGATAGCAATATATGAATAGGCGTTTCGCAAAGGGCCACCTTGAACCTGTACCCACTCATCAACCTGAATGAGGGGACGAAAGGAAGTGGTATTCACTTCGTCACTCTGTTTTGAACCCGAAGAAATCAGGAAAACCGCGGGTCGTCTTAGATTGCGCGGCCAAGTTTGAGGGTGTATCCCTGAACGATAGATTGTATCAAGGTCTCGACACTACTGCGACTTTTTGGGAGTGACTATGTGGCTGTGACGGCAGACATTTCCGAAATGTTCATGCAAGTAAAGGTTGCCGAATGCGATAGGAGTGCATTACGTGTGTTATGATGGGGGTCGGAAGACTTGGCCGTCGATTCCGAGCAGTTTTAAACGACATTCCATCTGTTTGGAAATAAGTCCACACTATTATGTGCCAATTTTGTCTTGAGCAAAACTTCAGACTGGGGATCGAATTGCATGATTGAAGTGAAACAATCAGTGGATAGATACTTCTATGTTGATGACTGCTAAGCATCAGTCCCGGATGTGAACGTGGCTCAAAGTTTCGTGCGTGAGCTTAGTCGAGTTTTATCAAAGGGTGGTTTCCACTTAAGAAGATGGATATTTAATAGGGAGTCTCTCTTGAGTGAGGTATGTGGGTCGGATGTCTCGTCATCGGTGCTTTTCACTGAAGCCTAAAAGACAGTCGAAGGGATGTTGGGTTTGGAATGGGATGCCAAAGCGGATGAATTTCGCTTCACCATCCTTTTTCCCGATCGACCTCTCACCCGAAGGGGAATACTGTCTTCGATCTCCTCCCTGTTTGATCCCTTGGGTTTAATAGCCCCTTTGCTTTTGCCAGCTAAAATACTGTTACAAAAGTTGTGTAAGTAGCAACTACGTTGGAATGATAAACTGAGCGATGAGGACTCAGAGGAGTGGCAGAGGTGGTTGGAGAGCATGGGATAATTAGGCGAAGCATAAATACATCGTTGCATGAAACCTGTTCACACTTATGATGCAAACGTAGACTTGCATATATTCAGTGACGCCTCCGAAGTGGAGTATGGTGTGGTTGGGCATTGCCACCGGCACGCCAAACCCGAGAAACTCACATGTATGATGATAGACGTCAAACCCAGAGTCACACCTTTGAAATCAGTAACATTGCCGAGGCTTCGGTTGAATGTCGCGCAAATACCCGCAACGGTGGCGTAAGCACTTAGGAAAGGGGCAGGATTTCCGTCCACAAGAACAACTTATCGGACGGACTCGACTATATGCTTCACCACATACGGAATATTGCTACTCGCTGTGGTGCATTCGAGGCAACCAGAATCTCTAAGATTCATCAGTTATCGTCACCCGGTGATTGGCGCTACGTAGTGAGGGAGAGCGATCCGGCAGACAGCCTCTGGAGGAGCAAGTTTTCTGACTGCTCTTTGCTATTGGTTCAAGGACCCATCCTTTCTGGGAACGCGCGAGGCTCAGTGGCCACGCCACAAACCAAATTTCACACCAGAAGGAATAGAAATGAAGGCGAAACACGCTATGATTAACGTGACTACTGCTTCGAAACCAACTGGATTTTATCCTTCAATGGAAAGTTGTTCCGGTTGGTCTAAACTTCTACCATCTCTTGTATGGTTGACAAGGTTTAAGACATATCTGAGAATGATGGCAGGCGGCTCAACGGAATCCCCACTGAACACTGGAAGACTGAAACAAAAGTGACACAAGCTGTGCGTGATGCCATGCACATGGTTCAGAAGACGGCATATCCAGAAATCATGCCTGAATAATAACGCACCGGTAAGGTTGACGAAGGAAAGGTACACACCCACAAACTGATACGTTTATGTCTGATATTGAGAAATGGCTTACTGTATGTGGGAGGTAGGTTGGATAACCTTTTTTGGCCGTATGTTGCTAAAAATCCTATCATACTACCCCGAGGCATAACGTCACTAGGCTGACAGTATGGAATGCTCACGTGCTGAATGGGCATTGTGGACTATTGCATACGTTATCCGGACTGCGCCAAAGGTATTAGGTCGTTCAAGAAGTACCGATGGCTAAGCAGGTGCTCTGCGGTTGCTGGACGTGTCAAAGGAACCTAACCACGACTTCACGACAAGCTTTGGCGCCACTACCGGCCGACAGGATCCAGCCAGCCTGGCATTCTTTCAAGCTAGTGAGGTATGACTATTTTGCACCGCTGGCAGTTAAGAATGCAGAAAGGACTGAGAAAGGGTATAGCTGTTGGTTTACTTGCTTACAGACGAGGGCAGTGCTACTTGAAGTAACCTACTTACTGTATCCTCACTCCTCCATTAAGACGCTTATGCGTTTTATAGCGCGATGGGAAGCCCAAGAAAAGTTCATCAATGATAACGGGTCTAATCTCACCGAAGCGGAAATGGAATTGAAACGAGCCAGTGGTCGACTTTAACACCCCCGCATCAGCGCTTAACTAATGCGGTATAACGTCGAATGGCAATTCACCCCACGGTTGAACAGCCACAGGAGCGGAGTATGGGGCCGTCATATACTTTCCATAAGACGGATATTAAGGTCGACAATGAATGAGCAGAATACGAGCGACGAAGAGCTAGCAACGCTTCTTGCGGAAGCAGAGCGATTAATGAACAGGCGCCCTATTGTGCCCAACCAAACCAACTATTTCGACAAGCCGGTATTAACACCGTATGACTCGCTCATCCTCAACAATAGGGTACACGGAGTTGTCCCGAAGATATAACGGAGATGTACACGAGAGGTTGTCAACAGGTGACTCACTTGACTCAATCATTTTGGAAGCGCTGGGTGAAGGAACATATACCTCTGCTTCAAGAACGGACTAAGTGGCAGAAACCTCAGAGGAACTTCACAAAAAGGGGATGTAGTCCTGGTCCAATCGGATGCGTTCTCGTGAACAGTGGTCCGTAGGCGTAGTTGGTGAGTGTGAAACATTAGGTGACATTTCAGCTGGAACCGTAGTTGAAAGCACACGGGACGGTAGGCTAAGGAAGGATGTGCGTAAGACCGGTTTGATAGACGGCTGCGAGGAAGGGTGGTGGAAAGTGATGGGAACCGCGTGCTCAACTCTCCGGACTTGGGAGATGGGTTTTTTTGGAACTCATCGCGTAAAGAAGGATCACTGAGATTTGGCGCGTGGGAAAGTTTCGTTTAGCGTACTGCTGTAAGTCCACTCAGAACTTGGAGAAAGTAAAATATTTAAGCCAGGAATAACCACAGCTCGATGGAAAAACCTCCACTGGGATTTTCGGTGGCGATGCAGGATATAGGTTACCATCAATGTACTCCCGTTCCCAACCACGTGTGGCAGCCAATCCGCATATTTATCCCCCTGACCAGATGAACTGAAACCTCCTGGTTTTACTTAATTATTTTTATAACTTTATCGAGTTTGGTAGGACATTGTGGTTTTTGCGGTTGCTTGCCGTCGATATCTGTTTTGGTGTTACGATATCAAAGTTGAGGCGAAGTGCTCTGTGCTTTATCCTCAGGCGGTTAATTGTACCGCCTTATTTTGTAACCCTGCGGTATTTGCNGTCTACTTTTTCGGAGAAGATGAAGGAGAAAGTTTCGTCAATGGATCTTCACCTACCGGAGGAATCGAGGTAAGTGGGCCATTCCGGTAATCCTTTAGCTACTGGTTCATCTTTTGGCTCCGACTCATCTAAGCTGAAAAATTAAAGTTAGCTGCGTTGTTCAAAAGCAGGTAGCCGTAACACTTGCTCCCGCTGAATGCGTCCTCATTGGCTGTGCCTTTGCTTAATTCACGGTGCTTACTAACCTGTTTGTCCATACAACCAGTTCCTGTCAGTTCGCAACACATCATCTGCTGCCCACGTCCGCCTGCCTCCATTGTCTACTGGATACTTACTGCGTGTACTCTGACAGCTTAAATCTTTGTGGGTGTTCTTGAGCCCCCAGATCTTACAAATTTCCAGTTCCTTATTCAAGTCCATGTTTAATTTTGTTGGATGAATTGAGATTCTGGAGTTTCAATACCAGCGTCCACCAACTGGATGTATTCGCTGAAATGTAGAGGCCGTTGGACTGCTCCGTTCCTTTGAATGCATCAAAGTGCGCCCGTATGTCATTCGACAAGACCCATGCGACGTCTTCATTATGCATCTTGAGAGTGGATTAAAGTACATCACGAAGATACATACGAAATATCTGGCTAGCTTCAAACGTGTCCTTCTCACTGCAGCACAGGAAATCGTCCCCAAAAAGCATTCGTCGATCCACGAATAATTCGGCGCACCTTCTCCCCGCACTACTTGCACCGACATTCAAAAATTCCACGTCAGACCGTTTTTTCAATAAGGCGTACACGTTGATCACTCAGGACGCCGGAAGGACCTAACCTTTTTTGAGGTGTCGAAAAAACTCCCACAGAAATGTGTACTGACCTTAAATCCGTGGGTTATGGGATGCGTCTCATGGTGCCTGACGTATTTCCCCTAGAGTACCGTCGCTTCCGTGGGCATCTTATTCTTACTTATGTCCTGCTTCAACACAGCTCGATCAACAGGTTTTTCGCCGTTGACCCAGCAAACACGCGGCGGTGACGCAGTGAGAAAATTTTCAAGCTTAGAGCGCACACATTCATTAGGCGAAATTTTTCTCGTGCCGGGTAGTAGCTCAGTGGAATAACCTTTCCTCCGAAGGTTGTCCACGATGCTTCTATGACCTAACTCAAACCACTATTAGACGCTTATTTACGCGAGTCCGCGCGCTGTCAAGGAGTCTGCCCCGCGCTGAGAACATGAAGAGCGCTGCTACACCCTTTTTTACTTGTGCCTCTCAGGCGAACGGCAGCCGCTGAACGAGAAGAAGAAAACCAACCCGAAAATCTTTGGCGAAAGCGCTGCCCGTGTGTATCAATCCGTGAATCCAAGCATAACTTTCTGAGTTTCGCATCCACAACGTTTGTGGTCTCATCAAAACCCAACGGAGCAAGGGATATCACCCACTTACCAAATCGCCACGTAAACAGCTCACCCGGTTGGCGGATAAACTGCAGATACCTGGAACCAGAAAGGCTGCGACCGTCAACGAGCAGTGAGGTGCCCAGAAGCAAATGCTTATACGCGATGGCTCAACGTTTGTAACTAGCGATCTGCCATCGGTTATCGAGAATACAGCACTCCAGAGCCAGGGACACATGATTGGTTTTTGTGCTTTATAACCCATCGCTAATGGCAAAGACCACTGGTGTGCAGCGAATTGCGTATCATATCACGTTGACTTTTGTGATGGTCAGTCTTGCCCGCTGCGTAATGGCAATCTTCAGGCTTGTCGCTAGGCTGTGTATAAAATTGTACACTAGTTCCCTCTTGCACCCGGCCGGATGCGCACAGGCGGGTCGGCTAAACGGTCGGCAAACAAAGCAAGTTTTATTGTCAGCTTGAGACAAAACACGGAAGTCCGCATGTGCCCGCATTTTCCCCTTCAGAGACCTAATCGACAGCCGGGAGGCAATACCATAATACTAGAGTAAGAGCGTATGTTACTGATGGGCGTGCGAGTAACCTGTGGTCGTGTTGAACCTGCGCCCTGCTTTCGATAGGGGGTAAGGTTTAGCACGAAACTTGCGGGACTGCTTTACGGCGCCGGTTTACACCTGAGTTATAGTCGATGATTGTTCAGTTTTCAAAACCTAAGAGAAGTTTACGTACCTGTAAAAAAGCCTGTAAATGCTTAGCTGGTGTTTGCTAATCAACGGATTCCCAGCAAAGAGTTTCCTTCTTCAACAAGTACCAATGTTGCGGAGTGCCAACTTGAGGAAAAAGACGACGATGATTTCGTGTGACGCATGTGAAATCCACCAGTGTCAAAATGTTTTTAACAAGGCATCATGCGTTCCAAGTCCGAAATATTTTGAAGCCCATTACTCTGTGACCTCCAGCTACACGGAAAATGCAATATGATTTGGGCACGCAAAGGCCTAAGGGATTTTTGCTGCTAAATTGCCCGCCAAACA
>NW_008751948.1:360213-361977 GCF_000715545.1 Opisthorchis viverrini
CTATGATCGACGTAGAATGCACCTAGCTGATTGCTTAGACATGGTCGACCCCGAGCCGCAAGTTAGTTAGTCGTTGGCGTCAGCTACTTTCATTTAACATTGTTTCACTGTTGATACAATTAAGTCTAGCTGGTTGCTTAGGCATCCTGGACCCCGTATTACTTGCATAGACCTCAAGATACCCCAAGTGGCCTACGTCAGACTGCTTCTTGAAAGTTTAATTTGTCTTTTCTTGCTGCAAGCGATTCGTAATCATCATTGCGTATGTCCAACGAGCCGCTGCAAAAATGGCTACCGGCTCCAAATCTGTCGGTATAAAACGCGCTTTGCGGTGTCTGACCTCTTTCCACTAAAATAAGGTCGCTTTTTAGGAACACGGTTAGGCCGACCTGTCTTTCACCGTTGACCCAAATTTTCAAACTGGAAAGGCACAACTTTATGGGCAACACTTTTTCTCATTTCGGGTGATTGGTGCGTTGAATCACCTTCCTGAGACGGTTGTTTGTGCCGCATCTAGCATTTATCTCAAGGCCTTTTTAAACGCTTTCTTAGATGAGTGCTCGCGTTGACAAGATTGCCGCGTGGCGTTGAGGACTGGAATAAGCGGTGATACATTTTCGCTCGTGCGTTTCCAGTAAACAGTAAACAGTAACCAGTGAACAGCAAAAACAAACCCGACCCGGAAAGCTTGGGTGACAGCCTCAGTTTCGTACATCAACCGGTGAATCCGTGGAAATCAGTATCTAACGCTCATATATACCACGCGAATCATCTTCTTACGCTCAATCTAGTAACGAATTTTAAAACTGAACTCAAAACTTGGCCCCCCACCACGCCCATCGTCCAACGCCATATCTACGGTAATCCTAAACCAAACTTTGGACCTAACCTAACAACAAACCTATCCAAACCGTTATCTTACTAGTACTGTTAACCTTGTATCAACCCAGAACCCCTAACGTACCCCCACCACAAACCTTAAACTGACCTACTGGCTAACTCAAACCGCAACCACAACAATACATGTGACCATAAATGAATAACTTTCTTATGAGCTTCACCACTAAGGTTCCTTTCAGCCTTAGAACTGTGGTGTGTTAGTTTCGTGTAAAGGTTTGAACTTCATAATGAACAACCTGATCGTACTCAGTTTCCTTGGGGCGTAAGGATTTTCTTGTTCGGTTAAAATAAAACCGGTACGCACATTCTTTCAATTTTATCGTGCGACCAAGCGCGTAAAAAAGGCAGGCAGCGTCAGGTGTCCCAAGTTTGCGCTTGCCTCCGTCCCGCATCTCTTGCAGATAGTAAGGCGGCCGGGCTAAAGGCTCAACAATATATTCATGTTTTATGTGGATTCTCTTTACTAACCCCAGAATTCCACGGCGAAAAAAATTGCGCACACCCCTGTCTGATCCTCCCAACCATGACATCCGGTGCTGGACCGTCCAGAAACCGAGGTATTTATGTGCAACGCAATGTCCATTCTGATGGCACATCTGCAACTATTCCCTTTAAACTCTGGACCAATCGCTCCTGCTCTCTCGGAACTCTAGCTGCAAAAACGAACAAGCCGCTAACCTGGGTGTGAAAAAATGGATGATGTGTTTGAGATGCGTCAGGGACCAGAAGCTGTGATGATTAGACTATGTGTTGCGAAACTCAAATAATCGATCGCCAAAGGGTGCTGTTTTCCGTGCCCTAATCATCGTTGCGCGAGCAGAAATATGGTGGACCTTTGACCTGGAAGAGTTAAACGGAAATGTT
>NW_008751948.1:361990-364882 GCF_000715545.1 Opisthorchis viverrini
CTTTTATTTTACGACGTCGATGTTGATTTCATCAGTTTGCACCAATGTTGTCCAGTAGGGTGGCCAAAAATAAAAAAATGCTGCAGACTGGCAGTGAGAGGCCATAATTAGCCACCCTCCCACTGTTTTTCTTTAGGCCACAAAAATTCTCTTCACACAAACTTCAGATGTGAGATTGTAAAATCTTGCTGGTTGAGCACAGGTATTGTGCTGTCGATGATTGTGAAGCCTACACGCCAGCTGGTATCCGCCGCACATGAGCCAACATTGAACAACGATAGAACACACCACTATTGTATAAAGATGGCGCGGGAAGCTTTGTTGTTTCAGTTCGCCTGCCTGTTCATCGTTGCTTCACTTCGTGCGTAAGAGGCGCGTAAGATGCGCATGACTCGTTTGTTCACTGAGGAGCTCTTGGACCCATCTATGTACGGCAGTATTCGAACTCCGGTATTGGCACCCGGGTTACTTCCACGATGGAGCACCAAAAGCTATGGCAGCCAAGGACACTCCGTTATGGAGAAAAGTGAAATTTCCGGCTTGCAGGGCTATCATGAAAGAAGAAAATTTCGCTTGCTTGTCTCTAGAAAGGAGGAACATCTGAGTCGTTAGGTTAAACGCCTTCAGTCAAATCCCAAACCCACAAAGGAGACCTTTTCAGTAAATTTATATTCAAAAATAATTCAATGTCTTTTCTGTCTCAATTTCTATCGCCTCTCGTCCCACTGGTTTCGTTTGAAGATGGGGGCGGCACCCTCAGTCTCAGCTTTCTCACTAATTCGCCTCAGTCTGAATGGTGATGACTTCCAGCCATGTGGGTTAGGTTTGTTGTAGTGCCCGTTTTCAAGTAAAATGCTCGCACTGAGTGTGGCACTCACAGTGAGGTGATCTTGACCCCAGCTGTCGCTTGCGTTACGTCGTTTTTGCGCGAGTCCTGTAAAAACAGGACTCAAGAACAACAAGCGAGATGCCAGTCCGACAGGAGTTGTGTGGTACACATCTTCACGCGACGACATGTGTATATTTGTCTTACAATCTTGGTGTTCCCTAACTTCGGTGGTGTATTCGATTCTGTCAGCCGTAAAACGCTTTCTTTGACATGCAAAACAGGGCACTTCCTAGGGGCTTATGAATATCACATGCTCTTTGCGTTCGCATGAAAATGTGCACAAGAGAGTATGGAAATTCTCAGAAGGCATTTCTACATACAGTAGCGTCCGATAAAAATGTCCACTCCACTTCTTACTAGGGCATCGGTGAGATAATGGGGTGAACTATAGGAGGTCTGCAAAATTCTGGCGTTCATATGAGACCAGGAACCCTTTCTGCACTTAATACTCGGACGAAGTCGTTCATTCTTGAGGGAGAGCAGCTCCTGCAAGCATTTCTGGAAAATATGACCGAGGTCATCCAATCCTTTGCCATTTTTTCACCCATATAGTTCAAAGCCATCTTACAGGAGGTACGGTCTTGAAATATCTAAGAATTCAAGAGGACACACTGGAAAGTGTGCAACACTATACGTATCTGGGAAGTTTCCTGAGTTCTGCTCACAGTGAACGCATAAATCTTGAAGGCCTAGATTTCTTTTGCGAAATTGCGCTTATTCTGGCATCGAAAATACTCATCACTGGTCTCAAAAGAACGACTTATCAGATGGCAGCGCGAGCAACATTGCTGCGAAACTTGGTCGTTCGTGGTGGAAGAACAAAAACATCTCCAGTCGTCTCAAAGCTACAGGTGGAATGGCCTGAGACCACCGAATCCGTAATAAAGTGCTCAGGAATGAGGAAGTACTTCACTCGAGGAGTACATCCACTACTGCAAGCTAAAGTGGCCGACCAATCGCCATGTGTTACCCATGCCGAGAAGAGCTTCGTATTTTTGTACTCGATTTGGAGCAGCGGAAAATTTGGTCATCATCATCGTCTTCAGCTATAAAAACCGCATACTTGTCGAGTGTTTATAGCTCCCATGGTCTCGTTCACCGGTGATCTGGAGAGATAGGGGACATTGGAGGAGTTAGCTAGTATAACTGGTGCGTCGATAGAGTTGCCAGTTGATCTTTCACCGGAGAGTTCAAGATAGGAAGTTATGCATTGAAGCCAACAGCTTCGATGCGCGCGCACCACTCAGTTGTGACACCCTTTCACTGCCTAGCTGCCATGCCACCTGGAGGAAGCACAAGGGGTGGGATACTGCCAGGTTGGTCAAGCCTAGACAGGGGAAGTCGAGAGATGGGGGTAAGATTCGAAGCGCGGACCTTCCGGTTACTAAAGTCGCGCTCTAACCACTGAGTTTCCTGATAAGTTATTCCGTGTTGTCACCGTAAAGTCACTGTTTGACTTCCGCTGGTTTACATCTACCCTCCGCGTGACTGCGCGAAAAAGGCTGTTCGAGGAAGTCCGCGGTCAAAACAGCACTATAGATATTCGATACTGCAAGGCAAGATATCTGAGCGCCTCATCATTATCATCGCCAGCATTATATCAGTGTTCGACACCGATGCTTCACTGTCTTATTGTAAAGAAAAGAGTAAATGTGGACGGGAAACAAACTTAGCGCTAGCTTACCACAATTATTTCCAGGCGCCTACACCTCCAGACATTCATTCAGGCGATCTGGATAGAAACTTACAACAAGAACGCTATTGACATCCGTTGGCAGCTATATATTGTAGTGTCTTCAACCAGGTACAATGAGGATCACGCGGTCCCCATCATGGAAGACGAGTAGCACTGACGGCACCAAAGCGTTTCGTGATCCCCAGCATACTCCTCCGCTAAGTCAAGGGTTGGCCACCTCTCTGTTTACGCCACTCTAAATTGGGCGCGAAAAATAGCACCCTCTTCGGCAAACAGTGATTCGTCATAAGGAACACATGTCCCAACC
>NW_008751948.1:364966-369569 GCF_000715545.1 Opisthorchis viverrini
AGCTAGTATAACTGGTGCGTCGATAGAGTTGCCAGTTGATCTTTCACCGGAGAGTTCAAGATAGGAAGTTATGCATTGAAGCCAACAGCTTCGATGCGCGCGCACCACTCAGTTGTGACACCCTTTCACTGCCTAGCTGCCATGCCACCTGGAGGAAGCACAAGGGGTGGGATACTGCCAGGTTGGTCAAGCCTAGACAGGGGAAGTCGAGAGATGGGGGTAAGATTCGAAGCGCGGACCTTCCGGTTACTAAAGTCGCGCTCTAACCACTGAGTTTCCTGATAAGTTATTCCGTGTTGTCACCGTAAAGTCATTGTTTGACTTCCGTTGGTTTACATCTACCCTCCGCGTGACTGCGCGAAAATGGCTGTTCGAGGAAGTCCGTGGTCAAAACAGCACTATAGATATTCGATGCTGCAAGGCAAGATATCTGAGCGCCTCATCATTATCATCGCCAGCATTACATCAGTGTTCGACACCGATGCTTCACTGTCTTATTGTAAAGAAAGGAGTAAATGTGGACGGGAAACGAACTTAGCGCTAGCTTACCACAATTATTCCCAGGCACCTACACCTCCAGACATTCATTCAGGCGATCTGGATGGAAACTTACAACAAGAACGCCATTGACATCCGTTGGCAGCTATATATTGTAGTGTCTTCAACCAGGTACAATGAGGATCACGCGGTCCCCATCATGGAAGACGAGTAGCACTGACGGCACCAAAGCGTTTCGTGATCCCCAGCATACTCCTCCGCTAAGTCAAGGGTTGGCCACCTCTCTGTTTACGCCACTCTAAATTGGGCACGAAAAATAGCACTCTCTTCGGCAAACGGTGCTTCGTCATAAGGAACACATGTCCCAACCAACGCGGCTTCTGGTGCTGTACACCCGTTGCATGACCAAAAATGCGTATTCTAACTGCCTCATCATGGAGTCGCCGACACCAACCCACATGAGCTATGGTTCTGAGGCAACGATTGTCGAACAGCTGAAGACGTCTCAGTTCCATTGCCCGAATATGCCAAGTCCCACAGTCATACAACAAAACAGCCCGTACTGTAGCTTCATACACAGGTCCCTTAAGATTCAAGGATAAACCAACCTGACGTCTCAGATTAACAAACGCGGCCCGCACCTTCCAGATTCGTGCATTCACCGCAACTGTCACACCACAATCAGCGCCTGCGTAAGTCGATACAAAATTCTGCTTCAACAACCGTCGAATATAGATTAATCTCCATTAGTTTGAAATGCCTGAAAGATATTTCCCCATAGGATATAGTGTATCAAAAGAGTGCTGATGATGTCAGAAAATCGTAATCATGCAAGTACATGACTGTTTTCTAGTTCTTTAATCAACTTTCCCACAATTTCGTCATTGTTTTCTGCCGCGGGTCTGTCGGACTGTTGTTGCTGTGGCATAGCCTCCACGTGGAGGGTGGTGTGTGCTTGGTTGGCACATTCCCCATGCTCCCGCGCCCGATCCAACTCCCTTGAGAGCGCTTCGAACGCCTCAGACAAAGCGTTGTACTCGGACTCCCGTCTAGTACACTGAAAGATGGGAGAAAGCCAAAAGGGAGCCGTACAAATGCAAACCAAGAGTGAGGGGTTGACACATTGAGAATGCGAGACGACAGAGGGCTGTAAGGAGTAGAGTTCGTTGAAAAAAAAGCGTGAAAGGCTCCTTTATGCAACCTCTTTCTCTTGACAGTCTTGTTATAGAGAATTCAATTCGAAGAAAGTTGTCAGAGTTGGGTGCGCACCTGCATAATCCCGGTTTTGTATAGCATACGACTGTCGTACATGTTTGCAAGTAAGCATGTTCCGACCATAAAACGGAACGCATGCTATAAAGTTTGGTTTGCGTTCTCGACTGTCGTAGTTTCCGAGATGGGAGCTCAACAAGATTAGTTGACTGGCGTCTATGGGTCTGTGTTTTCTGGTACTGTATTTAGCACGTTGGAAGTTGGTGTGCAGTGCGTTTGACATCACACTCTGAAGTCATTTGCTTTGTCTAACCCACGTTTCTGATTAGCTGACCTGTTCATAGGCAACTTGGGGTGGAATTGTGCAGCTATACGTCCCTATTAGGACTGGAATCATTGCAGAAAGGGTTGCTCGATGGAATGGGTACCGTGTCCGAAAACACGTTCTTTAAGTAGGTTCGAAATCGGTTTCGTTTTTCCCTCGTGCAAATTTGGGAAATTTTTTTCGTTTTTCAATCTATTCACAGAGTACACACGAGTACTTGTTGAATTTTATTACTCTAATAAAACATTTGAGAGATAACCCTTGATATACTGCGCACACTTCCTACTTCACATCTAGTTCCAAACATGACATCAATTTATATCGATTGCCCTCTGCAGCCCTTGCTAGACCACAACAGATGTGGGCGAAATGGCTGCCCGTCTGACGTCAAACGCGGTATGCAATGCCACACCTGCAAGGCCTGGTGGAGTTTTAAATACACCGATTTACAGGACGACCAGGTAAGCCGACTAGCTAACTCTCCTGACCCCTTTGTCTGCGCCAGCTGCCTCTACGTTAAGGGTGCAATCCATACCGCAGCGAAGGGGAGAGCCCCCATAAACGGCACTCAATCCTAGTGCAAATTCAGAAAGACCACTGTCAGTGTTCCGCTTTAATCGGGATACACGACGCCAGATTGGAGCCTCTTTCGAAGGCACTGGAGGACTCAGTCGCTAAGAATGCAGCGACCTGGACGAAAGTTGACAAGGAACTTTCTTCGCTGAACCAGTACATCGTGATATCCATACCGGGCCCTATGGCCGCGAAGAAAGTAATACAAGTCTCTGACGCGGCTACAAAGACCGTGACGGCGTGTCTAGGGGACAGGCGCCTAAGGGAATGAAGACTGATAACCTGGGGTCATTCTCCGGAAAAACCACGCTGGTGAAGCTGACACAATCAATCCTTAGGAATGCCTTCACCAAGCCAACCAATCGCTCCATGCAGAGTGGTTACGCCAGAAGGGAAGCAAGCGAACGATTGGACTTCTCCTCACTTTTTCTCCCCCATCTGACGTACAGAACAACTTGGAGCGGACTGGCAGCATTCAGAAGGCCAACCCAACGGTCAGTCGTCTATCTGAGGATTGCCCTCTAGACGCGCGAAAGCTCGGTTACAACAGGTCAGGGGTGGAGGCACGAAACAGGCTTCCTCTGGGCACAAACTGAGCCGACCTCAAACGCATGACCAAGCCGATTTTGCTCATATCTCATTGTGCTCCCGAAAGCAGGCCGAAGAAACCAGCTGCGTCTCCGGACAGCAGTTTCTATTCGACCACTACAGACCTCTCGCCCACCAAAAGCAGTGATGCCCTGAAGGGTGAAAACCTCACATGAAGGCAGCGCCCAAATTGCATAGAGTTATCGACGCTTATCTCCGTAAAAGTTGCAGCCATGCACTCATCAACAAAGCCACAGTCTCTAAACTCTACTGAGTCAGATGTGCGGAGACAAGCAGCGAAGCCAATCTTCAGCTCCGCTCCGTCAAAGGCGGCCTCTCTCCTTGTAAACACAACAGCCGCCCAGGACCCCGACAACCTAAGCCATAAACATGACTACAGCCATCCGGAGAATCCATCGTACATCCAGTTGGCGGATCGGGTGTCTACACAAGCATGACAGAAGTGCGACTGCAGCCAAACAAGCCACATAAAAATCGCCAGATTAGAAAACTGCTGGCTGGCATCAAGATGCAGTCCTCCGCGAAAACAAGCCTCTTGGGAGCACCGCCAAAATCATTACTTCTTGGTGCCGCCACCCAGCGCCCAGGGCCACACAGAGACACTTTCCCGGCCAAACCGCGCCAAAACACCCAAGAATCCAGGAAGGAGAAAGCTGCCACAACTCTTCGATGAACAGCAAATCTGGTCGTCAAAACGAGGGTGGTGAAAGAGTTACAAACAGCAACGGTCGAAATTTTCGCCCACGGGGAAAAAGACTTTGTACCCCAAGGCCAAAGGGCTCGAGCAAGCCGGGCTTTCACGGAACGGAAAAAACCTCGCAAGTAAAAAGCACCCTCAAAAACCACGAAGACAGGAAGCAGACGACATCGCCCCAGAGGCCCCTTCAAAGCCGTAGACTCAAACCCGGCGCACAACTATTAAGTCTCCTGACCACCCTGGCCGCTCAACTTTCGGCTCCTCACCCTCGGAGGCAGCGGAGACGGTGTTGAAATGTTTGTCCACAAACTGCCTCAGCCTTTTCAACAAACTCGGCGATGTTAAACAGTAAGCTTGTCTTGAGCAACCGGCCATAATCGCACTCACAGGGACCTGGCTCACACCAGATGTCTCTGACGCAAAGATCTCGATAGACAGTTACTCTATTTTTCGAGCCGACTCAAAACGAGGGCGGCAGGTTGGGTTGCTGTGTACTTACATGCGGCCCTACCAATCCCGATTGTCCTCTCTGACACCACTCGTGCACCCTTTCGCGATGCACTTTGGGTCCAAATCCCACTGCGCGGATCCGATTCTCTCCTTCTCGGCGTGGTCTACCGTAGCCCTTCGAGTCCCCCTGAAGATGACCACTTCCTCATACAAACCCTTGAGCAACTCTCCTCCAACTA
>NW_008751948.1:371434-372820 GCF_000715545.1 Opisthorchis viverrini
TAATAGTACCGTATAGAAACCGAGCTCCGACTTTGTTTTGCCTACCCGGAGGTTCTGGTATTACGCGTCAGTCGAAGATATCGTTCGACCGTTATAGTGCTCGACATTTTACGTCGTCTTGTTCGAAATAAAGATGTCGACTTTTGGAACAATTGTGAAGGAAACCGGATCCAAGGACATGGGAACGGTTGATGCTGCGTAGGAAACAATTGCAATTCTGTTTGCTTCGCGCCCCAGTTCTTGTAAGTCACTTGGTGCTTCTAGTCATAAAAGTAATGTAGCTGAGAAGCCTTAAGGATTGCTCAGCTCCAGGAGTATCGGGTTAAGCAGGGGGTCGAGCTCCAACGGGTTCTCTTAGAGGCACATAGCAAAACTGAGCTATCTAAAGTTGAGCAAGAGGCCGAAGTAGACTCACAAGATGAGGTCTGGGAACTAGTGGCCTAAAATGAACGATTAGCGGGGTACGTGAAGCAATGTCAGACAGATGGAAGACCACTAAGATATGCTGATGATATTAGAGGGCCATCCCCAGCGCCAAAGCCGGCCATTTCGGTCACTCCAGTGTCAGTCACTATGGAACTACCAAAGGTGGAACTATCATGCTTTGATGGTAATCCGTGTCATCCTGGAGGTTTATCCGCCGATTTGAGTTACATATTGAGAGCAAGGTGCAAGACGCTGGTGAGAGGCTACTTTATCTGATCCACTGCTGTCAAGGCGAGGCGAAGGCGGCCATTGAAGAATGTGTGATGCTCCCGCCGGAAGTAGCATACTCCAGGGCCCGGGAGATCCTGCGCAATCTCTTTGGTCAGCCTCATATTCTCGCTCGCTGTCTACTAGAAAGCCTGTTTCGTTTTGCACGACAGACCACTGGAGCAGCCAAGTCGTTGTCGGACTTGTGTATAAAAATGAGCAGTTGTGAAATTGCGCTGACGCAAATGTGTTACGTCTCAGACTTGCACTCTCTAGCGGTTGTAGAGAAAATTGTGCGTTCCCTTCCCTCACCATTGCAGCACAAATGGGCTGAGGAGGCAGATAAGATATCTGTGAGTGGCCGGGACCCAACGTTCACAGACATGACGGAGTCTGTGAACACGCGCTTCCGTGTTGCAAGGGGTCGGTCGGGCAACTGGCTCGAGAGGGGGACGTAAGACGCCCCCCTGTAACACCGACTTCTACAAACCAAACCTCTAGACGGGACGGTTTTACCAGTTTCCTAACTAACATCAGACCAAATGCAGACAGTCGTCCAAGCGCTTGCGCATTACGTTGACGTGTCACTCGAAGATACCGCTCGACCGTGACAGGCTCGATCTACTCTTCTCCAGCCCCGGTCTCCACTGGAGTTCCTCAAGGCTCCGTCCTGGGACCAGTGCTGTTTCTGAT
>NW_008751948.1:373617-380391 GCF_000715545.1 Opisthorchis viverrini
CGAAAGAAACTTGGGCAAAAGCCTCGATCCTGTGTATCAATCCGTGAATCCGTGAACAGCACTGGGTGGACTCTTGCACCAAAGCTCATAGTTCGGTGTATCAATCCGTGAATCCGTGAACAGCACTGGGTGGACTCTTGCACCAAAGCAGCCTCATAGTTCGCAGTAAGGCACTGAAACGACCAGCAAGCCTAAAGCGCACGTGATTGGTGAGAAGGTCGGCATGCTAGTTTGTCCACCCTCAAGGCAAGCCCTAATTGGTCGAAACCTTGAGACCATGGCGACGACACCCAGACAGGAGATCATTAGGATTCTTGACCAAAGCCTTTGGCTCAGAGGCCTGATCGCAAAGCAGCAGTTTTTGGTGGGAAATTCAAGCGCATTACCATTTTAATAGAACAAGTGGCCACACACGCTCCAACCTCAAACCTGGAGGCTCAGGAAACTATGCTGATCAAATCTCTGGCCACTGACCAACCTGGTATGAGAGACCCTGTACGTGCCTCATGGACACCCCTCGGTTTAGCTCAATGAGTCACACGTGACCACAAACCGCCAAACCACGGTACGGTTCAGTCTCTCTGTGATGGACCTGTCGTATGGTGCGCTGGTTAATGAGACCACTAATAGACGGAGCCAATCAAGTGTGAACAGAATTAGGAAAAAGAATGAAACTACAGATGACGCTTCGCTTCATACTCACATGTTCTTGAAGTCGTTCCAATTGACCACGGTCGTCGTGCTGAATAGTGCCGACTTCCCGAAGGGCGTGCTGCTCCCGTTGAAGGTCACTGGTGAGTTGCAAATTATGATAGCTCTATAGACGGAAGTGCAAAAAATCATTTCAGCGTGAAATTCGTTTTTCACGAATTTGATAAGCGACACTCCTGACAGCCAATCTCAATCGGAAAGCCTCTTCGGATGCGACGGCGTTACATTAAAACTGGAGGTTAGTTACAAACGCTCCATAAAAGAACGCACAGTAGGAATGGAGTAAGCAGGTAGAGGTTGCAGCATGACAAAACAAAGTAGATTCATCAGCGAAATTAAGCGAATTGATCACGACTGTTGCGTTTGGTGTCTGATCTGTTTTACGCTATTCCTAGAAGAGTGAGCGTCACAGGTTGTGTCAGGGAGCGAAACAAACATTTGTACGTTGTGCGCAAATGAAGGGACAAATCAGAGAAAAGCGCGTACCATACTGACAAACGCATCTTGCAGTTCCGTGAGCTACTGCTTGAGCGTGCGGTTTTGTTCCACTGCCCGGCTGAGAGCCGTAGGTTCCGAAGTTGCTGTGGCCAGAACAGAATCCTGGTTGGCTAACAACACATCCTTCTCGTGAATCACTGATTCGGCATCGAGCAGCTTAAACTTCAGTGGAACCGTCTGTGGAGGAGCAAAACGTAGAGTGGGAAAGCGAAACAGTATAGGTGATAGGTGATTTCTCCAGAATTGTGAAGCTGTGATGGTTAGAAACGAGTTGGATTGTCACTCAAAAACAATAAGGAAAAGCTTAGAGGTGATCGAGAAACCACTGTACAAATTAATCCATCGATTGTATTGCAAAATTTTTTGAAGCGGAATTACTCCACACAGGTGCACACGGAGAAATGCTACTCATTTGGTGCTTTTGTGTTAACCAGTTTTTGTGAAAGACGAGTTCGGTTTGCCAAGACTAAGCAACAAACAGCAGACCAAAACTGTTGAGGGGAGAGTTCATATACACGATCATCACTCTATTCCTTGCAAAACAAGGCGAAGTACAGTCACTATTGAATAACCTGACCACCATCATACCGTCTTTCGGCATGCGCCTTGCAACTTCCAAGTGCAAAGTTTTACCCTAGGACATGCGTTCTCCGAACATACCCTAAACAAATCACTGAATAATTTGTGAAGAATTTCCCATACCTCAGTAGCTGTATTACCTCTTGTGGAAGTGTGACTGATGAAACAAGCAATGCCAAACGATGAGGGTGACACGTTGATCTTGAGATTTACGCAAGCACGGCTATCGGAGCACGAAATTCCCACAGATAGCTTATCGCTCACGGGGCGGTGTCACCTTACTCGGTCACAACTGTATTGGCAGTTTCACGCTTTAGAAAACCACGTTTTGTATGTGGTTTTTGTGCAGACAATTTTGAAAACACCGGTGGCAGCAACTATCATCCGGGAAGTTGGAACGTCATTATCCTGATACCCCTAGATCAAACCCTACCAAACAGCACATTTCCCCAATGTTGACTGAAGCACTTCAGTGAAGCACGTGCAGAGTTAGAAATGACAGTGTGACGGAATACTCGGTTGAGGTAATTCGCCGAAATTGGCGAAATTTTTCGTAAACGTTATGTCACCATTCAAAGAAACATCGTCGGTATGCTCCTGGATAGGGAGATCACCGTTTCTTGCTGCGTTCATATAGTCGTAAAAGTCATCTCACTGGTGGTGCGATTGGGTCATTCGCGATCGGTATTACGTTGTCATCTGTCTTGCTTGGTTTTTGCTGGTCCACTAGATACTAACCAGGAAGAAAGGGATAAAAATTACTGCATCTAGTGGATCAACTAATCACAAACAAGACATTATGACGCAACACAGATTGCGGACGAATGAATTCCTCACAGGTAGGATGACTTCTATACACTTACTCACACTAGCGGCCCAATATACTGTTGAAAAATTATACAGACACTGGTAACTGCATAAAATATTTCAACCGCGCAGCGACGTAAACATTTGTTGGGCTCCGTGAACAGGTAAACTAACACTTATTCGACAGCTAAGGGGCTGAAACACAATAATCCCAAGTAAATAAAACATATATAACATTAATAATAAACAATAAGGAATAAATCAATAAATTAAAAATTGAAAAAATAAAATAAATAAAAAATATATGAAATAATTGTTCAACTGTAGCACCCTTTCGGTTCCCAGCTGCCATGCCACCGGAAGAGAGCACGAGGGCTGAGATACTGCCAGGTTGCCTTAGCGTAGACTAGGGAAGTCAAGTTGCGGATGTTGGGTCCGAGCCACGGAGCTTCCGGTCCATAAATTTGCACTCTGACCACTTGAGCCGTCTCGCCCCCCCCCCAAGTAAATATGTAACAAAGACTGCTAGAATTGTTTGCTTTCTGCATTTATGGCGCGCGCTTACTTCCCGTCACACAGAAATATTGATGGGTGCGTCATGACCCACCATCCCACTTGTGTCACAAGCAGATGAGGAATGGCGGACAAGCGGCAGAATCATTGTACCCTTACCATGAGAACATATAGTCTACATGTATTGCGAGATCCATCTTACAAGAGACATTTAGAAAAAGTACAGGAAAGAGTATTTGTATACCATATATCGGCGGGTTAAAACAAGAGAATAATGAATAGAACAATGAATAGAGCATCAGTCATGTTCATCACATGGTCCTTGTCTGCGATTTGGGTTCCCATCTGCTTCAATAGAAATTTACGGAATTCAATGAAGTTCCACACGAGTCTTTATACGGGGACCTTATGAGGGAGAATTGTGTATTACCAAGCAAAACAAGACTATCGCTCAAGGAGGTGTGGTTAATCACATTATTCTCAGCCAGAAGAAATGAGGCATTCAAAACATACAGCACGTTGCCCCAACTCACCTCTTTTGTGAGTCGTTGCACGTCGGACTGCTGCAGCACTGTCAGATCCTCCAGCTCTCGTAGCCGGGTGCACTCCATCAGCGCCACACCTGTACTCGTTTGTGTCTCGTCCTCCCTATGTACGTTCCTGGTCAGATCTGGGCTCAAGGACTGATAGTGTACGACTTCCAGGTTACTTCCTGTGACAAAAAGGCAAGCAAAGTTACGAATCTAAGTCGGTTTAACTAAAGATGTAACATGTGACACAAATCGTTCGGCATCTACTACATTTCTGGCGTGAATCCATGCATAGAGGAACGCTCAAAAATTCTGTCCTGACAAGTAAAAAGATCCAGTCAAGTTTATCGAAGTGGCTTTTCTTCCGAGAATAATCAGCCACAATAGAACCATCGCCCTATACCTCACAAGAGTAACCAACGTCAACAAGGACGAGGCCTGAGCCTACTATCCATCAGCGGTCCAAATCATGAAATCGAAACAACGCTGTCACCACTCATATTATTTGAGTAGCAAAATGATCATCCTGCAAATGGTTGGCTGCTCAGCGTTTGCTCCAAAATTCCACAAGATGTTGTGTTGATACTTCCCTGTGGCGCAAGTGGACCATAAAGCGGACCATCAAGCGGACCGAACCAGAAGAACTAGACCCTGGAATGAGCCCAAACACCTGTAGTTTACCCATCGGCCCTACACTTGTTCACCCACCCTAACACACAAAAATCCCTCAGCCGCCACAGGGATTTAGCTTTACTTGGTTGACTGGTTCTCCCTCCGCCTTAAATCTCGAACAACCTCCGGACCCAGTCACTCGGCCTGGCAAAGTTTTTGTGACAAATGCGAAACGTTGCCGAGCAATAAATATACCGACTGTAACCAAATTATTTCCGATAACGATTCCCAAAACCTGTTCAAGCGACGGTTCTATGCATCTGTTCAGAGTGTGACAAAGTCTCTCTGGTTGCCCTGGGGTCATGGAATTTCTCACATGATAGAACTCATCAGTAGCGCATAAACATGGCCGTTATGGAACTTGAACCCCGAAAATCTGTCATGGAAGGCGTACAACACCCAAACTCTTCGTGATCTCTTTCATTCGCTTCTGCCAAGTTATACGTTGTCGACCTCACAGTTTGTGCTCTTCTGAAGGATGCACAGAAATCAACTCTTGCCCCGTTGGACGCTTTTTTGGCCTGCGTAGCACACGGCCAACCATCGTAGTCGACGGAAATGGTTGATCTTTGCGCCTGAAGTACCTGCTGCACAACCAAATTCCGTCTTCTAATTGACGCCATTCGATAAAAGCAGCCTCGAGGCGCCCAACATCATCTGATTCCAGAGGTCACGTTTAGCATCCGCACAACAATAAAACCCTTACGCGCAACCTTCGGGACCGAATGTGATGCCTTTTTGAAGTCCAAAATGAAGTAAGTTAGCAGATGTGCTTCTGTCTTTTGAGATTCTTGCCCTGACTTCAGTAGAAACACTTCCACCACAACTAATAGAGCTACCGAGGTATACGGAATTCCCTACAAACCCGAATGATTCTCCATGAATTGCAAGATAAATATGCAGACACTGCACGTCCTCAAGCATGACTGTGCACTTTGAAGGTGCACGGCAAATGCCAGGAAGTGGTAATAAGATGGTTAGTTTATTCAACAGAGCTTGTGCCTCTCTTAGTCTCTTTAAAAATAGGGGCGATATAGTACGCATACTCCAGATTGACGAGGGTATAACCACCAACAATTTGAAGATCTTTTAACGTTTCTCACATTATTTCATCCACGACAAAAGTGAACAAGAAAGTGGTGAACATTAATGCCGGATACTACTTTTTATAGACGAACTTTTAGACAGCTCGCCATACACTATCACCCACCAAGAAGTATGTGAATATAGAGATCGGTTTATGTTTAAATGCTTATAGGGCATGCCCTGTTGAACAAGTGCAGTTGGCAGCACTGGCTGATCGACAGAACCCAACGCACCCTTTAAGTCACAAAACATCAAGATTTTGGGTCGTCCGTACATGTGGCTTTGTTCAAACACTTCATGAAGTGTGAAGAATCGGTTAGCTCAGCCTCTACATGGTCGAAACCCAACTCGATACTCACTTGTAAAAACGACACGAGTGTGTGTGCGTAGGTGAAGTTTACACGGATTGGTAACCGGGTCCACCGTTGCTTGACCTTGGTGATCTGGTGAGAACCAGTGTTTCCAACATGGTATGGTCGCTGCCAGCTGTAACGCTCTTTCGGTGCCTATCTGCCACGCCACCAGTAGGGGGCAGGAGAGATGTGATAATATCAGATCACCCAAGCCTAGACAGAGGAAGTTGAGGGTTTGAGGCCAGTTCGAATCACGGAGCTTCCGGTCAGCAAATTCGCCCTCTAACCACTGGGCTGTCTCGCCCCGAATTTAGGCAGTGCAGATGCCCAAAACTGTTGGAGCGAACTAACAAAAATGAGTCTAGCATGCGTCGGTGTGGAAGCGGTAAAACACTCATCCAGCAAGCTATGCAATTCTTAGATTCTGACCACGATATTCTTGGTTGTATTCAATAAGAGTGCCGTGTTTAGTGTAGTCCAACGAGAATAATCACACTAGAAAAGAAGAAGCCTTTCCAAAGAGAGTGAAATGAGCTCATATTTGATACTGTATTCAGGGCTGTGCATCAATTCTGAGGTACACCCAGTAGAGTTCGAATTTCGGACCTATTACCTGCACATTACATGCCGCTGGGTGCAGTCCGCGAAAAATCAGCCGGCGCCATGTTATCAATTAGAACAACATACTACGGGCGAAAGGAAGAAGGCATTTCCTGTGGAGTTGTTTATTAGGAAATGCCAACTGACCAGTTACAGACCACTGAACAGGGCAGCAAAACTCTTAATTGCAAAATCTCGACAACAACCTTCTCCCGAACGCGTCTTCTCGAACTTTCATAGAGATTCACTGATTCCACTCATTCGTCGGTCAAATCCAAGCAAATGTTACAAAGTGGCTCGACGAGTTCCACAACAGATCTCCCCTTTTCAAAACAGACAAAGCTAAATCCTACGAACAACACATACTACTCGCGTGTCTCGCCAACAGTAGTATCACCCCTTATAGCTCCATCGCATGCCATCGA
>NW_008751948.1:380524-383262 GCF_000715545.1 Opisthorchis viverrini
GGCGGTCGGTGACGACAAACGGCCCTTGCCATCGACTGCCCAGCTTCCGCGACCCCAGTCCACTCCTTCCAGGATTCTGGTGATCCTTCCACTTGACCTTCGTAACTATGAGGAACGTCCGGAATTTTCTACTTGCCGTTTCCTATCTAGTCCTTTCCTGAACGGCGGTTAATATTTCTTGAGCTCTCCCTCTTTCTTCCTCTTGCTCCTCCGGAGACAAGCGGGTTGCCTGCCATAAACCAATCTCCCGATCAAAAGGAAGGCGTGGATGTCAACCGCAAATCAGCACAAACGGAGATTTGTCTGTACCGTAAATCAGCATAAACGGAGATTTGCCTGCATTTGAATGTGTGTAAGCGCGATGAGCTAACAACACCATTGGCAAATTAATTTCCCAGTCACCTCATTTGGCCGTAAGCCGCTCCTAGATCTTTCGGTTATTACTTTCGGTCAAGCCATTTGTTTGCGGGTGGTATGGTGCCATCCTCAACCGTCTGATACATGGCTTCTGCAAGCAATTCCTAAACACTTCGCTCTTGGAGCAAGGCCCCTGATCGGTTCGGATCATTTTTGGCACCCCGTGGTTGCCCACGATGTAATGCATTACCACTCCGCTGACTGTCGTCACCCGCTGTTTCGGCACGGCTGCCGACTCGGTCCATCGCGACAGGTGTTCTGTCATCAGCACGATGTATTGGTTCCCACTGGTTGCCACCGGAAAGAAGCCAATGACGTCAACTGACCACAACTCGCCTATTTCTGAGACAGGAGTCGGTCTCATTGGATGGGTTGCCCCTGTTGTGTCCCTTTTCAATAGTTGACAACGCTTACAGGACACCTCATAATCCGTCACCTCATTCCTCATCCCAGGCCAGTAGGCCTTCTGCCAAAGTAAGTCGTACGTCTTTTTGCACCCTCTATGTGCCATTCATGGCATTTCAACGATGATGCCCAGTCTCAAGACGCGAGGTATCACGGGCAGCACAACATCTGAATCAGTGGCGTTGCAGGAAATTATGCCAGCTTCATTCAGCCTCAGCCAATCAAAGTGGCTCTGGAACGCTTCTAATGCCTTGTCTCCCTCTCCGTTCTCAATGTTCCTTCCATCCAACAAGGCGGCTTCAACCTTTTGTAGCACCGGATCCTGCCGTTGGAGTTGCACCAACTTTCCTGGATCCAGTTCGACGACGAGGCCACTGGTTCCAACCATGATCCTGGGTACATCATCTTCAGCCTCTGGTCTTGACAGCCAGTCCGCCTAGCGGTTCTCCTTCCCGGGCACATGCTGGATTGGGAAGTCGTACTCTTGTAACTGGAGTACCCAGCGTTCGAGCTTCCCGCTAGGATCTCCAGTGGTCTTGATCCTCTTCAGGGGTTTGTGATCGGTTTTGACATGAAACATTTGCCCAAGCAGATATGGTCTCCACTTATCCAGGACCCAGACGATCGCTGAACATTCCTTCTCAATGGTGGAGTAATTCTGTTCGGCGTTAGTCAGGATGCGACTAGCATATTCAATAACTCGGTTCCTCTGCTTTAGGACGGCGCTCATAACGCCATCACTGGCGTCTGTTGCAACAATGAACAGCTCTCCGACCCTGGGCAGTTTGAGGGTCAGTTGCTGATCCAACATCCGCGCTTTGACACGCTCCAAAGCTTCATGTGCTTTTCCGTTTAATTCCAATGTCCGATTTTGACCGAGCAAATAAAACGTTGGCGCAGCAATCTTGCTGAAATCTTTAACGAACCGGCCGTAGTATGCTGCTCGTCCAAGGAACTGCCGTAGAGACCGCTTTGAATCGAGAACAGCACAATCCTTGATCTTGGCTAATTTTTCGGGCCGTGGTTTAACTCCTCCCTGACCAACCTTATGCCCCGGCAGTGTCACCGAACACTGAGAGACCTGTGTCTCGGCTTCATTTATCCGCAGGCCAGCCTCCCGGATCCGCTCCAACACAGCCTTCAAGCGAACTGCGTGCTCTGTTTCCGAATTGCTGTACACAACGATATCGTCTCCGTACACGGCAACATTCTGGGGTCCCTCCGTTACACGAAGCATCAAGCGCCGGAATGTGAGTGGTGCCCCGGACAAACCAAACGGCATTCGTCTAAATTGGTATTGGGTGTCCTCAGCCGTAAACGCCTTTTTCTTCCGGTCCTCCTCCAGGATAGGCAGTTGCCTATGGACCTCCTCCCGTAGATGGAGCGGCAACGGACGGGGGCCATAAGGTCGAAGTCGTTCTGATGACAGCGGAGTTTCGTGTTCAGTTCCCGGGCAGAAGCCGAACGGATCCTCATCGCCCGTGAACAATTCGGAATATCCCTTGACGACGGCCCGTATTGACGGTATATCACAAGACGGAAGTTTTCGGACGCCCAGCTCACTCATGACAGTACCTGGATAACCTTCAAGCTTGGTTGCGCCATACTTTGTCACCAGCCTTCACTGCTTTAGGTCAATTACGGAATCTGTGCCCTTGAGAAAATCAGCTTTCAATATTGCCTGTTCTAGGGTTGGGCTGATCAGGAACGCGTGCTGCACGGACTTGTCGCCTAGGAGTATCGAGTTCGTTGACAATCCGTCAATCTTCAGTCGATATTCACCAACAGCTTTCACGGTTAGCGCGCACGTTCTGTGTTCATCTTGGTTCCCTCTTTGTCTCAGAGATACGCCTGCTCCTGCATCAATCAAACACAACTCCTTTTCTCCGTCTACCTAGACAACGGCTTATATGGTA
>NW_008751948.1:383936-411838 GCF_000715545.1 Opisthorchis viverrini
GTTAGTACATGAGACTCGCGAATGACCGCTGCAAGCGCGAGCGAAATCAGAAGAGAGTCGAAGCACGTGACTACGCTTGTATTTCGTGAAATTGTACAAGTTCGCGTTTTTGTAGTTTTTCGTATTCAAACAAAAAAACGATTATGCAATTGATGGAATACGTAGTGTTATAATGTAAGTATAACAAAGGTACAAAACGTCACACAGACCATTGAACAAGGCAGCAAAACTTTAATTTGCATCGCGTTTACAAAAACTCGACACCAATCTTGTCCCGAACGCGGCTTCTGGAACTCTCCTGGAGATTCATTGACTCCACTTATTCGTCGGTTATATCCAAGCAAATGTTTCAAGGTAGCTCCCTGAATTCCCTTTTCAAAACACGCAAATCGAAATTCTATGAACAACACATACTACTTGCGTGCCTCCTTATTAGTAGTATCACCGTTACACGGGTACTGGATGAAGTCGATAACTATTCGATTGTGGAAGTCGAACAAGAAACTCAGTTCAATTGTAGGAGTCGAATAAGAAACTCATTATTAAAGATAACGAATAGCATTTTGGCCAAAATCACCAGTGTCACACAGTGGCAGTTAAACGTTTCATAATCGACAGATTTATGGCCGCCAACAATTTTCGTGACGACAGCAATGCTTTGTGTGGCGATTTTTCACGGTGAAGTGGGAGGTATCTTTTTGAAGAGAGCCAGATACTTAAATTATTTCAAGCTCTCATGCTCAAAATTGTTCATTCTGGTCCAACATCAACGTGCATTTCCGTTTCAGTTCAATCAGACTGGCTCGAAAACTTGAAGAATCCTGTATCATGTCCATTGTACTCCGCAATTTTCGACCAGTTAGCGCGTGATAAGCATGTCTGCTTGGTTTAGTCTTCTTCCTATACTCGTGTTGCCACAGACCAAGCAGCCTTCATAGCATAACGCTTAGAGCAGTTGAAGGCACTCACAAGTTGGCCATTGCAGGCCACACCATATTCAACAACTTGATGTACGTAGCGCAATACGAATTTCGCTGGAACGGTTTTTAATTGACAAACGTGCTCGTACCATGTGAACTTAGCGCAACCACTAGACGAATGAAACATAGTGGACGCCATATTTTCAACTTCTCAATTACAGTCACTTCATTCCCATATGTTTGTTCTGCAACCTAGAGTCATGTGGGATTCATGAAAAAATCATTCACTGGACTGAGGCCATTTTGGTCATTATGAACACTTCAATGGAACGTCGGCTTTATAAACTCTTGTGACGCGCCAGTCTCAATCGGAGTTCCCCACAGCTCCGCTTTGAATGGTCTTCGTTCTGCGGCTGATTAGCCGCGCCTTCCACCATCATTTCAAGAAAATCTGCTGGGATTCCCATGAGACCTAGAATCGTCGTGTGACGGACAAAAGATAGTCAGGCAAGGCCGTGTAGCCAAGCCCCATTCGCAAGGGCCCACAACTACTCAGAAATGCTTAACCGGTTGCCGTTCTCGTTTGCTTGAATCGAGTGTGTCCTTGTGTGGTTTCCAGTTCGTGGTGGAACCGAAATTAATCTAAGTATATTAGTGCAACAGAGCTAGACTTCAAAAAAGGGGTTATTTTAAAGCTCAGGGTAATCAACACACACCCAAGACTTAAGAAAGTGGTGTGTGTATAGCTCCGTCCATCATTAGTGTGTTTCAATATACTGCTTTGGATAATCGCTAAGTAACCGCACTATAAGTGTAACGTCGCCTCTCGTGGATTTGGAACTCTGTTCTGATAAACGCCAAAACCACTGCTCCATAAATCTAAGATTTTGTTTGAATTTATCACTTCTGTAGTTTGCTTAAGAGGCTTCATGTCTCAAAAACATTTCACTCAGGTGCAATGTAACCTGTTTAATTCGCAGTCCCACACACTGCTGGGCATCGTTAGTCGTCGAAATGTTGTCAGAAAACCGAGTCAGTCCATGAAATCGACCGGGGCCTGTCAGGATCAGATATACAGCGTCTGAGTTATGTTAGTACTCATCCCCTTTGCACGTTAAAGGTGATTGAAAGTGCAGCAACCAGAAGAATTTAAAAGCAGTTGTATAAAGCGATTAAAGGAAAATATCAATGCAGTTTGTGGAAACCTCCATCTCATGGGTTATCGACTTTTAGGATGCGTATTTGCCTGTATATTCAAACACGCCTTCCACCCACACCAAGTCTTTGACGAGGGTCTGACGTTAAACTCTACCTATTGGTTACTTTACGGTTCCTCTCTTCAATATCCAGTCTACTGTCTGCTTTTTAGCACTCAACTTTATGCTCGCTGTCCTAGTCATTTCAACGTGGAGGCGAATATTGCCTCACCCTCAGTTTTGTAGAACGCTGATGAAGTACAACTGGAATACGTGGAAAAGGTTCGCCTTTCCAAGATCGCGTCTACAACAGAGAATATTGCACAGCTCCCTTATCCATATTATAAAGGTCCGGATAATGTACTGACATGGAACAGAGTGTGAAAACCCTTCTCGGCTCACGGCAAGGTCAGCTTTTCTCCTCGTAGTTCGTCAGTCACGCAAATGACAAAGAACCCTCGTTTGTACACGATGCTAATGTTAGTGCGGTACTACCGTAAACGAGAATCTCAGGCCATCTGAATACGCAACCGAATGTATTTCATCAAAGCTGCTCATGTTTTTCACAGCTTCAGACATCTACTGTAAAACCTACGCAACGTAATCCTGGCCCAGGCAAGTACATTGGACGCGAGTCCGGGTCGAATAGTTGATACGTGGCCTCCTAAAGGGGTTTATCTCTCTTTTACTCAATTGATGGCCTTTGAAGGCGATAAGGTAGGAGTATATAAGAAGGCTTCACAATGGAATGCCAGAATACACACAATACACTAGTTGTGATGTATCACCCTATTGTTAGCGGAATTTCATATGCATAAGCTCTCTCTCCAAACATCTAGTGCCCTAACTCAACTTAACATCATTTAGGATGGTCCCGATTGGCGGCCATTTTCACGAGAGCTACCGTATCTGGTCACTGTGTTTCAGATTTCCCAAACCACACTTAATTCGTCTCTCTGTCGAGTGAGATTCTGACTAAAGTTATATATCGATTCACCCTCTACGTAATGCACCGTCGCTATACTCTGGAATCTTCAATTCCTGAGCTGTGGATCTGTGAAGACCCAGCGTTTCATCTGAAGAACCCGGAAATTGTATGCGTCCGTCGGTGACCAAGTTCCTGAAGCCCTGATGACAGAAAAATGAATACATACGCTCACTTATTTCGAATCCAACACATAGGCAGTGCAATCATTGAATTCTACTCCCTGGTAACGCCTGACCGGGAGCCAAGCTACTGGACGTTGCGTTGAATCTCGTTTTCATTAAGTATTTGCAATTACTGGATAGACATCCTTCACCTCTTTCGAAATCCTGAATACGCTATCAGTATATCAACTTTTGTAATCAGTGTATGTGGTCAACTTATTACGCGGTCAATGTAGCCATCTTTCCTGTTGGCAATAAGTAGTATCCCCTTGGAACTTTTTGTCAACGTATGCAGCGCATGCATTTACAATGACGCCTCAAAGTAAGGAGACCCCACACCAGCTCATAGGTTCCAGTTCCCATGTAGATAAGAACCCTTTTTGCATAACTTTGCGTATTTGTTACTGCTTGGCTCCCTCAATGGGTCACGAAAAACAGGCCTACCACGCTAACCGCTGAGCTACACCGGGGCCAGCAAACTCGGATGAGGTGATTGGATTTCGAGCTTTACTCTAGGAGACGGAAGCAAATGCTAAGTCCAACATTAGTTGAGTGGAATTGATACTTAGCCTAATTTTCCACCAAAAAAATTCTCCGATGGATTCACTTCGATCCGCTGTTGAAAGTTGAGCATTTCTGATACCTGCCAATTCATCTGACTCAATTTGAATGACGTTGATTCTATTATTTCGTGCGGATTTCTCATCACATTTTTCATTGAATCAAAGATTACGTTTTGTTCACGCTATGTATAGACTCCTGCTAGGCTATACCCATTTCCGCGACAATGCAATTCCAGTTAGTGGTCAGCGAACAGTACTGAACGTTACAAGATATCTGACAGCAGATAAAATCTTTTGCGTTTTGCCAGGAATGTATGTGTTCATGTAAAAAACACACGATATTATTCGTTAAACACACTCTCAGTCAGACGTCGGAGCTCACTAAACTGTTTCAGCAAATCCCACCCGTGCGTTGTCCACGTCAAACACTGTAACGTAGTGTCTCAGAAACGACATTCCCAGGATTGCTTCGGCTGGCATGCCTTGGGGGATTGCTTTTATTCCTGGTTGGCACAAATCCGTATCAAGCTGGCAGATAAAAAGCAAACGTGTACCATCAAACGTTTTCGATGCAATAGTCCGACAAACTACGTTTGTGCAGCTTCTCTCATCTACATAGCAAAAGCATGATAACATAATCTTGAATGATTTTGAGTGGACCGTATTGCAATGTTTTGTCAGCTGTTGTTTTACACTCAGTGAACTTCCAAAAAATTTCTACAGGAGTTTTGAGAGGGCTTACTTTTCAAACACTCTCAGCGGGAGAGACTTTGCCTTTCAAGCACACTGACTAGTGGTCGCTTAGCTTGTGTTTGCAGATGAACGACTTTTGAGAGAAAGGCATTTCTTTTTACATTATATGTCGTAACGAGGAAAAGGAGGAAAGTCCTGTGGCCAAAACTTTTTGAAGATGGTGATGTGCGGGCTTTTCGACGTAAATTTCAAGAGAATAAGAATTCGGCTAGACTGGAGATGAAGTGGGGCAACTGAGAGACTTTGAGGTCTCCACTCGGAGACCGGGCATAAAAGACCCTGGATACAGCCAGAAGCAGCCAGGCGAAGATGCAGTGGAAAAAGAAATATAGCCCTTTCAGTGGAGTTTTTAGTGCACCAAATATTCCAGGTGACCGTGTGATGACTCAAAATGGACAGAATAGCAACCGGATGCAATTCAACGATGTTTTTTGCTACTCAGCGACAGTCGTTGAATCGTGCCTCGCCGGAAATAGGAGTGTCGCGCCACCCGTTGTTGTCCGACCCGTCCATCGAATATGTACAGCTAGCGCCTGGTGGGTGGCTGTGTTTGGTAGGAGCAGCGGACCACCTATTGTGTGAAGAATCCTCCAGACGCGGCTTTCGAGGCCAACAATTACCACGCCGCATTATAGAGTTTGTGCGTTCACCTTAATGTGGTAGGAGCAGCGGACCACCTATTGTGTGATGAATCCTCCAGACGCCGCTTTCGAGGCCAACAATTACCACGATGCATTATAGAGTCTGTGCGTTCACCTTAATGCTTGTCACCTGGTCTGTGCAGAAACTGCTGCCAGAGCTCAAGAAACCCATTTGGCACACCATCTCTCAACTGCTCAGCGGAAGTGTGGCACCCTAATATGAATCCCCGGGGACAGGCCTGTGAGAAGCTAACGCTGTAGAACCCATGGACGTACGCCAAGTTTTGACTGCACTGAACTGAGAGATAGTGTCAACCACGGACATTCTGGTTCAAAAATGGAGAAGAGGGCGCATTCGCCTGCAACCAACAGCATGAGGAGAGTGGTTTCGCGCAGCGGCGTTCCGGTCAGGGAACACTTTCCACTGAACAGACAACTATCCAATAAGTTTTGACTTGCTTTAAGACCTTTTAAATAACGGAGAGTTTTTGCCTTGGTGGTTGGTGAATAAAGACTGACCGGGTCTGGTGCGAAAACGCAGTCCTTTCTACTGCACCAAAGACTACGAAACCGTTCGAAGTATTTTCGCAGTCCCAAATTTAAGACCCGTTCGCAATGAAAAAGCTTTGATATGTTTGACAAATTTGTTATCCGTAGGACAATCCACAACGCCATTTTGGTGGCTGAGTGGACAGATTTGAAAAAGTTGGCAGTCTATGAGACTGTCAATTTCGTTTACGACAATTCCATTATGATTTGGAATGTCAAGGAAAGCCAAGGAAGAACAGGGTACAGCTGTCTTACAGCATCTTGCGAAGCTCAAAAAGTCTAGAAGAACCAACGGTTTGGTCATAGACATCTGAATAAATCTCAGATTGCCTTTTACTCGTTGCAAAACGTCCTCGCCCCGCAACTTCTGCATAGCGCCCGCAGACGTTTTAGTTGGAATGTTGGCTCTTCCGGCCTGAATTACTTCAAGAACATGGCATCCGCTTGCGCTTTTTCTTTCGTTTTCCGGTTTCAGACAAATTTTTTGAGTAGGGTATCTCATTATGTTGTGACTGGCGTCTTATTTGGTTCAAATATGCATATCATGGCTGGTTGATTGATGTTGGGAAGGGGTGTTGAGAAGCTACCGGAATTTCTTTCGCCTTGTTGAGCATTCCACGAGGTAGTCTATTGCCAACCAGCGACCACGCTAAACATTCTGCCCACACCCCTTTTTCACTTCGATAGCGATGTTTGCGTGTGTCTGGAGAGGACCAATGATGGTTTTTCTCTCAGTGACACAACGCTTGCAAGGGAACCGCCAAACTTGGCTGAGAGATACACCACTCTCTACTCAGCAGACAATGAATACATCCACGTTACTAACATTTAGACATTGGGAACAACTCTGGGCGTCGTACGCCTAAAACGCTTTGATGGTGGGAGCCGTTTTTTGTCTAAGAGCCCGAAGACCTCATCGGCTACGCTTACCAACCGCGTAGATGTCTTCTGCCACACAGCGCTACCTATCTTTTCCACGAACCTGGAATTCAGCAAGAAGATCAGTTGAACGATAGCCTGGTGACCAGACGATTAGAATCGTCTGAGTAAATAAGGCAAATCACCACCAAGACAAATAATTGCATGCCTGAAAACAAAATTGTCACAAACCCTGCAACATCTCAGTGTAGCAACATTAGGAAAAGAAAGCTACATTGGCAAACTATCACCCGAGACTCCTCGTGCCCCATGAAAACAAAAGCAGGTGTAACGATGAACGAAACTAAATTTTTCTCGTTCACGATCGACACAAAAGAAACGGAACACTTTTAGAAGAACTGGACCGAAGTATCATAGATGCCTCAGTCCGTCGTATCAGCCATCACAAGCAGCAGGACAGAACGGAAGAATACAAGGAACCCCAGAGAAATTGACGAAACCACTATCATTCGTCGTTTTACGGATGACTCGGTGCAACTTCTCGTGTACTACCCGCAAGGACTTCCAAATACTCTATGGGGCCAACGTCGGACCGCTCTTTAAGTATGCCAAGCAAGTTGTCTATTCAGGACAAACGAAATACCTCACCCTCAATGTGCGTGTCCGGCAAGCCGTTACGAAAATTTTTCCTGGTCTCAAATCCGTGGACTACGAAACGTGTCTCTCAGTGCTTGGCCTTTTTCCCCTGGAATATCGTCGCCTCCGACTGACTTCTTACTTATGCACTGTTTGAACAAAGTTTGACCAACAGGTTTTTCACCATTGACCCAACAGACACATGGCGAGGAAATGGTAAGGTTTTCAGGCTCACAGCGCACACATTCATTAGGCATAATTTTTCTCATTTCGGGTAGTAGCCGTGTAGAATAACCTTCCTCCGACAGTTGTCCACGCTCCATCTAGAACTCAGCTCAAAGCACTACTGGACACTTAATTATGTGAGTCCTTGCGCTGGCGAGCATTCTGCCCCGCGCTGAGAACATTAAGAGTAGTGCTACACCCTCGTTTTATTTGTCCCTTTCAGGTGAACGACGGTCGCTGAAGGACAAGAACCGATCCAGCAAACTTGGACAAAACCTCCATCCAATAATATATATATTATATATCATTTCGTAAATCCGTGAATTGTTGCCTTATAGGAGACGCCCGGTAGCCATCACGGATTTTATGAACAAGTCAGAAGTTCAACTCGAGAACTTCAGCATATATTGCAGGCTGGAAACACCAATCCAAAAATCTGCTGAGCAATATCAACTGAATATTTAGAGAAAGTTGACTTTTGGTTTCATAGAGCTTGGTGCAATCAACAATTCTTGGGAGCCCGTGAAAGGTCCTCCAAACTCAGCCCCGAGCTGTTTGGCTGATTTGAAGCCTTGTCGGGTTTTGCTTCGGATTTTACCGAATGCGATTTACCAATCTCATGACTACTTATGAATCTCTATTGCAACAGCTTATTGGGTATCTCTGAAGTGAATGTCCACACGTTCAAAACGGTACTACATCACGAAAGACTATAGTTTTTAACCACCGTTCTGATATTCATATTGGCTTTACAATGCTTCCACAAAACGACTTCACGTGACCGTAAGTAGCACACATCAAACCACTTTGTACAGCAACTGTCTAAAGGCTGATGACCACGGGGATTTGTTACATCTATCCTGATCAACTGTTTGGTCCTTTATTTTGCATCACACTATCGAAAATATTTTCCCAAGCTTATTTGGGTCACAGGTCCACCGTAACATTCATTATTCCGGAGCCCTGTTTGTTCTTGCTACTATTTTCTTATCTGATTCAGAAATGAAGGAACACGTCTATCAATGACGAATTACAGACCGCCCATTTGGTCCACAATGTGACCGGAAAGACGTCAGTGAAAACATTCGTATTCACTCCACCAGGGCAATTCGACTCAACTTACGCTCCCTATATCGCGGCACGGTTTCATACTTTTCACCGATTTTGATCCGGTGAATACAGATCAGCGATACATCTGCAAGGCGTTTGAAGGAACCACCCGACGTAGAGAGCACGTGTGGTTTGATCCACCTACGATAATCACTTAATCATTTGAGATCTAAGCTCGAGTGGCATTCAGCAACATTGAGATCATTCAAACCGACCATTGTGATTGCATTGCAGTGACACGGTATACTTGATCCCAAAACCATGTGAGTCTTCTGTGTATGAAATCCTAAAACTGGCGTCTTACCTGTATTATGTATTGCGTTGCATGCCAAGACAAGTGAAGGTTATGCAAGTTCACTATAAGCTTGGGCATTTCCAGCATGGCACTACACGGTATGTCTCCCTTTTCATTCGTTATGGCCCAATCACCACTGAAAAGACGGCTGACGAATGGCTGGGGAAAATATGACCTAGGGGACCCGGTGTCCAGGACCGCTGAGAAGCCTTCGATCAAGGCAGTACCATCCTCGCAAGTAATACTAAAAGTGGAAATATCAGTCAGTTTTGTTAGACCAGGGCTTTCAGACAAATCATTTATTTTCCTGACTACCCTATTTATACACAAACAGTAAGCTAGATTCCAAATTTCGCATCCGTTTGGTAACATTTTTAGGACGGTAAGGTCTCGTACATCTGGGTTCAGAGATTCCGTTGGTCAGTATGGCTGATCAAGTATTTACACCGGCAAATTGAGAAGAACCGGTTGAGCGCTTTTTGTTCTAGTTCAAGGCAGTTCAGTAAAATTCAGTTGTTTTTCTGGCGCATCAATTTCCTTTCAACTTGGGGACTTTTACAGTCTTTACATCGTCAACTATTGAGATTCCACAGCGACTGGAATGGTAACAGAAGACATTTCATCAACTGGGTCAGACTCCGGATGAAAGGCTGCACTTTCTTTCAAAAAAATTTTCGTAAAACCTAGCTTCGTACATCAAGCAGCCAAAATTTCTGAGTAACATTTGAGACCAGCATGATCTGTTTGTTAGCTGAGGTTTCCTGTACCAAGAGTTTCGGAAGGATGAATTTATTCTCATCGCCAATCGCGTTGCCGGTCGACTAAACAGAGTTCACGGCGTTGCTATTACTTAATTAAAGTGGTGTCCCATTATCCTGATAACAATGAAACTGAAAAGTTTACGTTGACTCTGGACTTCCGCTTATCCGCCGTTGATAGATTCGATGATGAATGAATGACAATGCGAGCTCCAAATTTACTGAGTTCGGCCCCCAGTTTGAACCGATGCTGTGATCTTTGTGCTGCCATTCCAGTTTAGCTACAGAATAAGGGAACGCGTATACTGAAAAGCCATCACCTGTCTGCTTCCAGTACGATTCGTTGAATTCTAAGTACAGAAAGTGAGTGGAATTCACTACTCCTACAGTGCCGATTCTTCAGTTCCATTCCTAACTTATTTCGGACTTCGCAGATTTTAAACTCAGGTATGGCTGCTACAATTCGGAATCGATTTGAAAGCCTCAATCATCTGCACAAAGATCTGCTATAGGCTTTGTTAGATTAAAAACGGGTAGTGCTGAATTTCCTTGTGAACTCATGAACCAAACTTCAGTATCCCGTGCGTCACTTTAATCTAAATCGCCCATGTACAAGCTATACGTGTTTTACCCAGTTCCCATCAGAAACCCATGGCCCACAGTAGTCGCTCGTACATAGACTACAGTTTGAGGTTAAACATAGCCGCACAGCTATTCTTAACCCAAGATCGGAGTCTTCAAAAAGTCAGACACTTTGTGCAGTGTTCGCCTGATCACAACATGGTTCAGCTGTAGCACCTTTTTGATGCTTGGTTGCCATGCCACCCGAAGCACGAAGGCCGGATTACTGCCAGGTTTCTAAGCCTAGACAGGGCAAGTCGAGAGTCAGAGGTCGGATTCAAAACACGGATCTTCCTGTTAGTGAAACCGTGCTCTAACCACTGATTAATAACAAATGAATAGAATCATACAAATTCACGATATAAAAAATATGCACATTGTATTGTCCTTTTACTCACCTTTCGACCTGGACGATCCAGTGTTTGACATGTGGTGAACTAAGGACCAAGGGAACGTGGTGAACTCTTCCGGGAATTTGTCTCCTTGAATATTCTCCAAATATTACAGTTCCATCAACTCCGCCTCTGAAACGTATTGAAACAATGTCTGATCTCTGTTTGCACTGATTGAAATGATAGGAATGCGCTCAAGGTCGTCGGCCGGGCCAAACTTATTCGAATATTCCATGCGTGTTCAACGGTAATGTGGCGATAGTGTGACTGTGGGCTCGTCAGATTTGAAAAACCACGCAAACAGGTACACGTCCTATTCCCTAATGAAAGCAACCATGAAATCCTATCCACGCAGACGAGGTTCTTATTACTCGCGGGATTTTGCCCAAAACCCAGATGAAATTCGGGTCTCATGTTCGAGCTGCTTACACCAACTAGCGACTTCAGTGTCATCTACAAAAAATTGTGGCCTAAAAAGGCCGCTCTGTAGATATTGGTCACCCACACCCTATCAGACAGACACTAACGCGATTTTGAGGAAGTACCAACACATCCCGTTGTGACTATGCAGCTCCTAGTTCCTCATCCTGTTTCCTTCTCCAAGGTTTTTCGATAACAAACATTCGATAATGATTTCTCTGCCAACTCACAGATAATTCTTCCTTAGGCCACTTCCGAATTAGGCTGGATTCTCAAAAGAACCCCAAAGCCCGTTACGTGATCGTCTGTTTAGATATATGCGCCTTCCGGCACTCGCTAAGGGAAAGAAGAATATTCCCCAGGAACCAAAATTTATTAAGCGACGTTGTGAGAACTCAGATGGTGGGAGACACATTGCAATCGTTCAGTAGAAAGTAGAAGAGGGGATCGTGGATAGTTCCAGAAATACCATAGCGGTTGAAACCTCTTCACAACGGAGTGTACTTCTTTGAAAAAATCATAGTTTCCCTTAAATCAAAATTAGTATTCTGAAGTGGCAGACATTCCTACGATTCAAACTGGCGACTTCTGAATTAAGTTACCGTGTAAAATTAATGCATAGATAAAAATATATAAATTCAAAAAATTTAAAAAATTTAGAAACCTTAGAAATTGAAAAATAAAAAATAAATAGATGAAAANATAATAATGCTAAATAAATAACAATAAATAATAAATTATCAAATTAATTAATAATAAAATAAATAAAATGAATAAAATAATAAAATAATAAATAAATAAGCACCATTGTTTTAGTAAATATTCGACAGTTCGATGGGTATGTGTGATTGAGAATCATTTATTTCAAAAGCGTCGATTCAGAGCAAGACGACGTAAATTTTTCGCCCACTCCGGGACAACATTCGCAAGTAAAAATGGCTTCTGAATACTTCACCTAATTGAGTATTTCGTTCACCTTATTTGAAATAATTTATGTTCTACAACGTAGCTAAGGTATAACTCGTTGATAGACTTTAAACCTCACACCGGAAAACTGTAGGCAGTATATAGGCCCCCTTTGATAGCTGCCAGCAAGACCAAATCAGATTAGAACGGATGTTTACGAGCCATTCCGCATTCTCGGCGCACTGTAACATGTGGATGAGTACGACATTCCGAATCAGCTTTGCCAATGGAGGCTTTATTTCCAATTTGGCGAGCCTTATCCATGACAACCCAACCTCACTGCACGACGATTAACCATTTTGAGAGTTTATTCACCTGCGGCGTTTATTCTCGAACTTATATTGACAATAAATTTGAGGTTTTACATCCTATGAAATCTTATGGACGGTTTCAATCGCGGGATAATGGTGCAATTTATTACACCGATTTAGCTCCTTGGGTTATTCGGCGGTTGACACAGTGAGTGAATGTTCACTAAGTGTACTTCGGAAATCACCCTGAAACACTCAGCATTCCCAGGTAAAATAATGCAGCTTAAATTTTGCATGACACAACTGCTCCGTCGCCCACCATATTTTGGGAAAGCCATGTTGATGAGATCTTGTATGAATTCTCGAATGTAGTAGCTGATCTTGGTTCTAGCTTCCCTGTTATATAAGAGCGTTTTCTTGGTCATTCGGTTATTAAGATACGGGAAAGGATACCTGTCAATGTGGATGTGTGGATGGATTTAGTGTGACACCACACTCATTCCTAACGCAATCTACCAATAGACATGAGACATATGTCACTTTAAACTTTTGTGACTTTCAAGCTATTGCCGGATAAAGTGAGTAGTCTGTTGTCAAATCGAAGCTCCGCCCGGCGTCTGATGGAAGAGAAAGTTTATCCCGAAACTCTAGGAAAAGTCTTGCTGTGTTCACTTGCAACTGCGTAATAGCCAGTTAACATTTATAAATGTTCAATAAGACGCGTGAGAATGCTCCTCTTTTAAAAACAGTGTACACGTGGAAAGTTTATTCTATTGTTCAACTAAGAAGTTCACAGCGGAGGGTTGTCTCTCTCCAACTGTACCGGGACCGTATTCCCAAAAAAACAGATATTCAAGATATGAAGTTAAACACGTGTAATCCTGGAAAAAGTTTTCATCAAACTGATATAATACCCGTCAGAAAAAGGCAAGTTACTCGATAGAACCGACCTAGTGTTTCCGTGTTTATTCCAGGGGGTACTAGAAAATGACTTCATTAAGGGAGACTACTATGATCCCGATGATGATGATACCAAAACCCCAGACGAACACACAAATGATCAGCATCATTCACATTGCGAATAAGTCAGTGAGGACGATGACGGAGTCGGTGCTGCTAACCAGGATCATATTGCTTACACTGACTACGATGATGTTTTCTTGTGACTGACTGTTTTATTTTGGTAGTGATTATGGTGATGGTGTTGTAGTCAAAAGGTGAGAAATATCACAAACGGAACTTTCAACTGAGTTCTCCTTCAGGCGAATCTTTCGTCAAAACCAAACTGGTAAGAAAATGAGTGCAATTTGGGTTCAAGTTTGACGGAAACTTGCGAACTGCGCCCACCTGATGAATCTAAACTGGAAGAGCGAAACCGCTAGTGGGTCGCTGAATAGTCTCCAGCAACCTTATGAGTAGTGTGCAACGTCCATATAATGATGGGATATTCTGATGGATCTGATAATGCAGCCGCTGATAATTATGATGATGGATTAATGTTAGGGGGTTTTCATGTTGATGTTGGGTTTACTGGTGATGATGATTTTAACGTCTGACACTCATTTTTGCTGTCTTCGTTTCTACACCACCATAAAAATTCATTCCCAGATAATCATGTTCCAAACACTCAACTATTCCGTTTTATGCTTCCTCGATACAGCCCCATCGTGATACTTCAGTCGTTTTTCTAATTTTTTGGTAACTTTTTCATATATCTCTTACTACGGTCAGGTTTTTTTGAAAGTATGTGCCTAAAATATTCCACAGATTTAGAGTCCCCTAAAGCNATGAATCTAAACCGGAAGAGCGCAACCGCTCGTGGGTCGCTGAATAGTTTTCAGCAACCTTATGAGTAGTGTGCAACAACCATATAATGATGGGATATTCTGATGGATCTGATAATGCAGCCGCTGATAATTATGATGATGGATTAATGTTAGGGGGTTTTCATGTTGATGTTGGGTTTACTGGTGATGATGATTTTAACGTCTGACACTCATTTTTGCTGTCTTCGTTTCTACACCACCATAAAAATTCATTCCCAGATAATCATGTTCCAAACACTCAACTATTCCGTTTTATGCTTCCTCGATACAGCCCCATCGTGATACTTCAGTCGTTTTTCTAATTTTTTGGTAACTTTTTCATATATCTCTTACTACGGTCAGGTTTTTTTGAAAGTATGTGCCTAAAATATTCCACAGATTTAGAGTCCCCTAAAGCATCATGCTATTAAGGCTGACCACATTTATGTAATGGCATCATTTTCCCATTTTGTCTTTGTGGGTACTCACTACAAAAGACAGGTTGCGGGGTTGCCCTTTATCCCTAGAACACATAATCACGTGACCCACTACACCATCCTCCTCCACAGAAAAAAAGACATTTAAAAGCCTCTTTCGGAAGTTAAGAGAGCTATCTTGCTGTCCTTCCAACAACACTGTTCAAGACGCTCTTAGGCACCGTTCAGAGTGCATTCTGTCTTGATTACTCTTGTATGCTACTCATGAGTAGTCCTAGAGGTTTTTAATCGCCCCCTTTTTAGTAAAATCTTTGGAATTTCAATTGCCTAGTGATCCTGCTTTCGTTTCACGAACCTATGTTCAATGTTACTGTCATCTACCTGGTTAGGACGGGAATTGGACATGTGCGTCAAAAAATTAACAGGCAGTTAGTCACCTGAATTCTTCCACAACTCAGGCAGCTGCGGTTTGCTTGTTCAATTTGCCCATGTATTCACCAGATTTATTACGAGCCCAGCTATTCAGCATCTATAATTTAGCAACCAAAGGCACGCATACTGATGTTCTGTTGGACACGCGGAGTTTTTCAACCAAATGACAACTTGACTGTGAAATGATTCGGCAACTCATGGTGGTATGTGGTCCGCACACAATACATAAACTTATTCAGTAGATGGATGACGGTGAACGCCAAAGTTAATTTCACTTAAATTATGCCATATTTCATGGAATTTGTCACTTGTCACTTACCGTTTGAAGACAAAAGAAAACATGCGCCGCGTGATCAACCCTTGTGAGCGCATATCATCCAATGCTGTTGACCGAAACCCCGGATGAACGTATCCTGCAGCAAGTCCAAACAGCCCGTCTGTAAATTTAAGCTGCCCTGATTGACCGTCATGGCTATCCACCACTGCAAAATCTGTGCGAAACGATCCACTATGAACCTGGAATTCGATGAATTTGACAAGAAACCTACTTTTGTGATATCCGAAGCGATATAACCCGAAACGATGTAGTTACCGTATTCAGCGTAATACCGACTATTCTTGACACCGTGTGTTCTCGATTCCGATGGGTTGTACATATTTTGAATCATCGAGAGTCCTTTCACCCAGTGCACGTTGCAGACCCAGATGACTGGTGACCCAGTATCAAACTGTAACTTGAAATATTGCGGTGGGGTTCCGATTCCAACAATGCCATAATAACTAATGCGCTAAAACAAATCAAACTATCTGGTTCTGAGCCGTGGAAATAACTTGCCTTATAATCGTACAGTGTAACTTCAATCGATGGCGCTCCATTTTCTCTCTTGATGGGCTGTGCTAACGGATCACTTAACGGGATACCGAAATCGTTGGTGAGATAACCGTTGAAATAATGAGGTACTTACGTTGTGTTTTTTGACTCGATTGCGGTCCAAAGCGGGGTAATCAGTAGGATGAGTTTCAACATCGCAATGAGCTGCTTACAACCCAACTGCCGTTTGGCCATCTTTCACAGTTGACAGGGCCTGATGAACTTCTTTTAATAGGATTTTGGGGCAGGTGCTTTGTGGCGTCATTTCGTTGGACCGTGATCCACGCAGGATGATGACTGGTGATTGGACAGTCGTCAAAATCCAATCACAGAGTTCCAGCTCGAGGTCGGTTACACAAAATCTGCAGGCATATTTCCTTCGTTAATCTATTTGATCTTTTCTTCCTCAATGTGCCACCACCCCTCACCCACTGTTCTTCCATATACCACAAGCCGTGAACGCTGTTCTATCTACTCACTCCAGCATGGTTTACTACTAATCAAGGATGAAAGCTGCTACATAACTTACTATGCTTACTGGGTTTAGATCATTCGTAGTAGATCGCAAGACCATTCTCAATTGAAAACGGGAAAAATGATTTAAGTGTAAGGAATACTACGGACATTTTACCTTACCAATATTGTTTAACAGCAGAAAAAATCTTGGGACTCGTCTGTAGAGCTTCCACTATGAGACAGATGTCAACTTTCGCAATAGAATCATTGAGAAGGAAGATAAGCAGGTCCCTGGCACTCTTATCTGGTCAGAAAGGCTGTCAACTATCGTTGAACTTCTTCAAACGACTTGCATCGAAACCCATGAGTTTTGTTTATGCATAACAACTGGATGAGTCCTCATGTTCGAACCCTGCCGCTGGAAGTTTGATAAGGTAGTAGAAAAAAGTACTTTTTTCAGCAGTAGTCGAACTGCAAACGTTTTATATGCCGACTGAAATATTTTTTTAGTTGTGAACCAAAAAGCGATCATCTAGAATACGACTTCTGTGGTCGCCTGACACAGTTGTGATCACGTTCCCCGATATTCCGAGCTTACTCAAGACACACGGTCCGTGAAATTAAAGTCTGGTATGTCCTAACACCAAATAACATTAAATGGAGTCAGCTACCGTCGCCACTTGGCGTCACCCAGCTCCGCCCAAAAAGGGAAAAACTTTGGCTCATCAGGTGCGGTGATGTCACACCCTATTTGCTTTGCCTTCAGAAGGCGCTGTCATTGGTTCTGCTAGGAAACGTCGACAGCCTTCTTGACAAATATGTGGTCTCCGGCTGTAGGCGTTCTTTACATGGCTTGTTTTCTGCGATATTTCATCTCGACGATTTTTGACGTCTGGACGCCAGTCCGTATTGCCAAACTTTTCAGCATCTTGATGTTTGACCTGCTGGTCACTATTGTATGAGTATGCGGGACTGAGGGATGCAATCAGTGCTGAAAAAAAGGTTCATCCTCAGTTGTTCGCTGAATGGCACTATTTGAAGCGCAAATATTGTAGTTTTAATCAACCGCAATTCAATAAAGAAACAGCAAGCACCCTAGTGTACTAAAGTTGTTACGTCTGCCGTTGTATGGACTTTAATTCGCCTATGATGGGACCTTCAGTCCTCAAATATCTAACACTGGTAAGCTGTGGATACTCACCTCATTTTGCCTCCCTCATCCAGCTTGATGGTCTTTGTGGTTTTTCCAGTGGAACGATACTAACAGATTTAACCGACATCAGTCTATCCCTAAAATCTATGGCTGTTTTATCCCTGTTGGAGTCCATTAGCGGTCTGCGTCCAACAAAACTTCACAGCGATTTCCGCCATCACATTCTATTTAGGGCTTCCATCGTGAAAGTTTCCAGTCCTGTCTACATGTGACCACATCGTTGTAATCATCAAAGGTTCATTCTATCTGAAAACGAGTCACTCGTACAGCTTATTTGCCGCCGGAAAGTTCGTGGGATCGGACCATCCAAATGGTTCCTGAGATGCGTGCTAAAACAACCATGCAAAGCTTCATGGATAACAGTCCAAACCGGTACTGTACTTGGGTGGCATGGAAAGGAAGTTTATTGCTGTGGAAAATAAACAAAACAAATACAGAGAAACAGATAAATAAAATAAAATATATCAGTAAGAAATGTCTCAGCCAAAAGAATTAGATGATGAATGCATGTGCTTGAATTTGCGCTCCATTACCTCAGTTCGTTATACAACGCTTTGCTTTTTCCAGGTATAGAGCACCAAATCTGGTCACGTTTCGACGTACAGAGTGTTCTCTCCCACAAATTTCCGACACATTCTCAGACCCCTGTAATACTAGCTCGGACATATCAAATACATTCGTTGTACAAACGCAGTTTATCACTTTGAAAGAAATCAATTCGGATTGTGTTGGTGAACGGCCAACTAGGTGGTAACCAGGCTGCCTTCAATCGGTTTGCTGAAATTACAACACATATTGAATGGCAGTTAGGAAAATCCATGAGGGTGATATTTTTCCAAGTTTTGGTATCACTATGGTTTTTCCAGGTGTAAGCAGTCTCACTTCTCGCGTAACAAAACCTTAAAAATTTGAAAGCTTCAAATTCAAAGCACAGCTGGTATAATACCCCGTTATTATCTGACATTTTGGTTGCCGACGGCAACATGCGTTATTATCTGACATTGTGGTTGCCGATGGCAACATGTTTCAAGAACTTCTTTTATCATTTTCTTGACTGTTATCAGTCCGCTCAACAAGATATGAGATACGTTCGGCCCGAAGCTCCTGTGAACGAATAAAACTTCTCGCTTATCCAACCATTTAGGGATATCAAAAGAGCATTAGATGCTTAGCGGGTGCATAGCAAAATACGCCTCCTGGCTCGATGGCTGTTCTGCAAAGGCTGAATGCACTTGCCGGAAGAAATCTCAGTTGAAAATTACAGTAAGCTATTTTAAGTACCAAATTCTAATATTGTTGTTTGCAGCCCATAGGTAGAATGGCGTTGCAGTGCGCGAGTTCGAGATATGGAAGCGCTTGTTTTCTTCCAGGGCTACTTTACGCAGAGAGTGCCACACAGCCCGTAGGACACAGGTATGATTGACAACTGGACTTATTCATACCTTTAATCAAACGGTTGGTAGGTTTTGCATGAACTGTCGGTAACCGATAAACCGTGGTTTTTTGTTTAAATAAAGAGGGAGGATTTTGACCTAGGGCTGTTGGATACACGCGCATTTTGAATTAGGGGGTGTGACAACGGACATTTGAACGGTCTGCGTTTCGCCTGATTGGCCAATCCACTGGCTGACGGCTAAAAGCCAGTCTGTTTTACGTAACAATCCATCTATCCCCTGAAGACTCCCGAATGAATTACAAAACGTAGCCTCAGAATTTTTTCCAGATGTGCAGGCAGACTACTCAGTCATCCTCTGAATTTACCGCGTTGTTCAAGGTGAATCGAACTCGGTTGAAGGATTGTTGTATAGCGGCGGTGTTTAATACCTTCAATAAACGATTGCTGTTTAACAAACCCGCTCATTTTGTCACGCTGTCCCCCTTCCCGAAAATTCATGAACACCCAGGGTACGGACTGAAATGATAGATTTGCACAGATTTGATGCATTCACCCACTTTCAAGGGGTTTTGTCATGGTTATGCTCAACCAACGTAACATATGACACTGTGTATAAGTTGCACGGTTGTCAATCTATTAATTTCAAAAATTAAAAAACAACTATTTGAGTCTGCCGTGAGTACTTTAAAGCCACAGTTCGGCTGTCACCTGCCATCGACGATACGTTTTATGGGTATGTTGTGGACTATTGCCCTTTAATGCTTTCTTTTTATCGTGAACCCCAGTCTGGATAGCCCCGTGATGGCCTGGTGCGCTTGACCAAACCAGAAAAAGTCAACGAACGTGCGAGCCAGCCACTCTATTGACCACCATCTCGTACAAACGGTCCGAAATAATACTAAGAATACAACTCATCCGTCAAGGGCGAGTGAAGAACAACCAGTGAAATCCGTCTCAACGAAAAACGGTTATTCCATTGGCCGTTATGTAGCCCCGTTACGTTAGGAGCTGGTCTTCCTAATAGGGTATAATTAATCCGTCGCACCAAATCGAATGGAATTCGTCTGGCGGTACAGTATTTGATAGCCGGCGGACTAACTTCCTCTATTCTCATGTAAACAAAAGGTGTGCATAGAACTGATAAATTCCATTGCAAAGATGTAACGACGACCTCGGGCGTTTTAACCAAATTAAGTCAACCTGGAATGCCTTAAACCATTTAGTACTTTTAAGGGTGGGTATGATAAAATGAAACTCAATTGGACGAGAGTTGAGATTTCAGTGAACCTTCCTCCAAAAATACCCTGCGGCTCTTTGAGAATTTACCAGCCATTCTGGTAGAAAACAACTTTACTGCAGCTGGTCAGCTTGGTAGTGTGGCGCCGGGGTGCATGGAATGAGATCAATCAGCATCGAAGTTATCCGTTGTCGTTGGTGAACGTATGTCTTCCACAAAATATCCCGAGCAACTTTTTGTTTCATGTGCGATTATTTGCTTTCGAACTCGCAACTACTAGGCTGGGTAATGGGTGTCTTTATTTCTTACAAGTGGAATCAACAACTTACTAAATCTACAGTCACTAAAAGGAGACAACCTGAAACACTGAGAGTGCACGCGGTCAGCCCTACAACACAATGAATAGTCTGTATTTGCAGTAAGCGACATATTAAATTGGATCTGCCTGAAGCCAAGTACTTGTCACAAGCCGCAAGGATTGTCAACCTCTTGTAAGCTGTATGTATTGGTAACGTCTATCGGACAGATAAATCTCGTGCGAGATTCATGCCAAAGATTGTAAGTAGCTGAGCTCACTCATCTGAACGCGCGAGATGTTGGCAAAATCCACCGCCCGGTTGAAAAACACTTTTATTTAGCATCCTCAAAAGGCTGACTGTTGGTGAATCTTGGCGTCTTCTAATGTTCGATGCCACAAACAAATGGCCAACGGCCATCCCACGTATCCACATTTACTACGCCGAACAGATCTCTTCGCATTATTCAACATCATGCTGTTTAAATACTAAATACGAATCAATGTTTGCCCTGATTTTCTAGTCCCGTTTTTTACACAGTATGGTAGTTCGGTAATTATAAAAAACCATCACTGAGCTTCGTTGTGCTTAACTATACAGAACATTCACTGCATATTAAGTGCTGGATGCCATGCTTTAAGTTCAAACCTTCAAAAGAAAAGCTCTTTCATTAACAGACCGATGTCTTTTGAGTGAGCGAACCTCCTCTCCGTTTTCCCTGAAAGTTAGTTCTCAGTTCACATTGATTAGTTTCATGCCGTAAATCACAGTTCTTGGAGAGGATTCAGCTGTGGCACCCCTTCGTTGCCTAACTTCCATGCCGCCAAGAAGGAAGCACGAGGGCTGGAATACTGCCAGGTTGCCCATGCCGAGACAGTGGAAGTCGAGAGGCAGAGATAGGGTTTGAACCACGGGCCTTCTAGTCAGTAAATTCGCGTTCCAGCCAATTTGTCCCACTCGCCCTCACATAGTTCTTAGATCACATAGCAAACCGAGGGCCAGAATTTTTAATCAGATCACCATGCAGTTCCATAAATCACAGAATGAGTTGACCGAGAACACTGATCTATCAAAGAATTGAGCTACCCGTGATGCGACAGTGTGACCACAAGAACTAGAATTCGCATTCCACAGTAAACAGGTATTGAGGCTATGGATGATTAATTGTGATTTACTCAGTTTGCATGATAATCGCAATGCCGAAATTTACTTGAAAATGTGAACTATTCCCTTTATTCGTGTGTGACCAGGTACGACAATGTCATCATGGTTGTGTTAACCTATTTAAACGATATTTTACTGTCCAGAATAGGGTCAGAAGTCCTGGAAAATTTTTGTAAGAGAACTAGCTGTTGGAATGCATACGAAACGACCAAACACCACAAAAGGAGATATTATCGTAAAACGAGGGAAAAAGTGTGATTTGTACCGCTCAAAACTTCCGATGGTGTAAAACTTGTTGGAACGTTTTAGTCACTTTGATTTTGGAGAACGTCTCGTTAAAGTACAGAACCACTTCTGGAACAAAAAACGTGTCAAGCTGAATCTCTCGTTTGTGATGTTTCCAGGCAACTGAGTGGTGCATTACGTGTATATGTGTATCGCGTTATCTCGAATACCGTACAAACTGAAACAGGAGACGGCCTGGTGCAGCACATCCAGTTGCCTAATAACATCACAAACGAGCGATTCAGCTGGGTTCCAGGTGGGCCTCTCGCCAAACCAAATTTGTTTGCAAATAAGGGTAGTTCGCAGTTTTGGTACAATTTGGTTTCGAGTTAAGCATAAGATTGACGGAAATTCGGGGACTGTGCCTACCTGATGAGCCCCAAGAAGGGCAAAACCGGTCGTGCGCTGTCGAAGAATTTTCAGCAACGTACATAAAGAGCAAGAATTTTCAGCAACGTTATGAGTAGTGCTTTACGTACATAAAGAGTTCCTTTATTTTCATACTGGGTTTACATAAGGCTCTCCTCGCCTGCTTAAGTTACTTCGGACTTCCACTTCATAGGTATTTTTCTCAGCACTCATGTCCGTCACGGATTCGGCGAACTCAAGTGTTGCGTGCAGTTTGGGAACTCTATGCCCGTTATGTATTGCGCATGAAGTTATACGACTGACGTCTAAATTCAACAGAACAATCAGAATAGCCCATCAGTATTTCTTGCATTCCGTGTTGGTTAAAGCCATTCTTGGTTTGTCTCTTTCCGAAAACGCATAAATCGCAGGATTTCGTTATATATCCCGTAATTCCTCGTGGACTTGAAACAGGTGTGAGTGGGTGGAAATCAAATGTTCCAGTAACCAGGCCAATCTAGTTGTTTTCATCTATTTTTCTCAGCCTTCAAAGTGATAACAAGGATGTGCTCCTCCGTACAGCTAATGAAATTTCATCGAACTCCCTTTGCGGTGACTCGAGCGTTGGTTGCTGATGAAAATAGTGTGGGTAATAGCACCTTTGGCACAGCGCTGTTGCATGACATATGCGTGAATTTATTAGTAAAGGAGAGAAGTCGTTCGGCCTGCTTGAAATACTATCCGAAGGAGGCATGAGGACTGATATACTGCCAGATTACCCCAGTCTCGAAAAGGTAAGTCGAGAGGCAGAGGTCAGGTCCAAACCACGGACTTTCTGGTCAGTAAAGTTTTACTCCAGGTCCGAACCACGGACTCTCTGGTCAGTAAAGTTTTACTCTAACCACTGAGTCATCTCGCCATCTTGAAAAGGAGTACCGGTGGATGACCAAAATGTGCAGATAACTATGTACCTCGAACAGGCAGAAACCTCATCCTCTCAGCTAGCTGCAAAAATAATATCAAAGTTGGACGATTTCGTCCAGGAGAGAATGGAAAATCAAGTCCAAACTCAAGAGCACTCTTTTCGGGTCTTACCGATGTAATCAAAACGGTGTCTGGTCATCGACTTCTGTGGAAATTAAAGACGTTTCCAATCAATGGGGTTTCGATTGTCCTTACCTCTGAATAACCGAAAACACCCTCCAAATTTTGCTCCACAAAGGTAATAAATCAGAGGGTCTAAATGGCGCATCTATTCATTAGGCAAACTTTTTCCTCGTCTCGGGTAGTAGCCGCTAGAAATAAACTTCCTCCGGCGGTTTTCCATGCTCCTAGAACCCAGTTCAGAGCACTATTAGACACCTACTTATGCTAGTCCTCGCTGAAGCAAGCACACTGCTCCGAGCTGAGAACATAAAGAACAGTTTTTCACCCTTGTTTTAATTGTGCCTCCCAGGCGAACTACAGCCGTTGGACGAGTAGAACAAAACCAGACCGGGAAATTTGGGCAAAAGCCTTGATTCTGTATCAATCCGTGAATTCGAGAAAACCTTTTTGAGTTCCTTCCGCACTCAAAACGCTGCTGGTCTCATCCAATTCTACCGGAGTAAGGGATATCAGTCACCTTTCTAAAATCACCGCTTAATTGTGTGGTAGATAAACTGCAGGTACTTAAACCCAGAAAGGCCGTGACCATCATCAAGCAGTATAGTGCTCAGTGCAGTGCTCCTTCACGGTGGCCCGACGTCTGCGACCGGCGACCTGCCATCGGTTATCGAGAATATAGCACCTCGGTGCAACTTGCTGTCCTGGTACACATGACTGGGTATTTTGTGCTTTGTAACCTACCGCTGGTAGCAAAGACCACCGGGGTGCGAACAATCGCGTATCATATCACGTTCTATTTTGATGGTAAATATAGCCCGCTGTGTAATGGAGATCTTCAGGCTTGTCTCAGGTGTGTGTGCATAAAATTAATTCACTAGTACTCTCTAACATCTGGCCCAGGTGCGCACAGGTGCGCTGGCTAAACAGTCCTCAAAGAAGACAGTTTTGATGTAAAATTGAACAGAAGCACAGAATTCCCTATATGCCCGCATTTTCTGCTTTAGAGAGGAGCTAATCGACAGCTGAGAGGTAGTACCATAATACCAGAGTAACAGCGCATAATAATGCTGGGCATTCGAGTAGTCTGTGATTGTGTTGAAGCTGAGTCCCGCGTTCATTGAGAGATGGGCTTTAGTAAGGAACTTGTGGAACTGCTTTACATTTAATTGCAATCTGCCGAACCTTCTGGCGTATGTAAAGATCTTGGCGACTTTTATTCTTACTTCTCACCAAGTCAGCCAGTTTACAGTTTGCCTGCTTTAGAGAGGAGCTAATCGACAGCTGAGAGGTAGTACCATAATACCAGAGTAACAGCGCATAATAATGCTGGGCATTCGAGTAGTCTGTGATTGTGTTGAAGCTGAGTCCCGCGTTCATTGAGAGATGGGCTTTAGTAAGGAACTTGTGGAACTGCTTTACATTTAATTGCAATCTGCCGAACCTTCTGGCGTATGTAAAGATCTTGGCGACTTTTATTCGTACTTCTCACCAAGTCAGCCAGTTTTTGTACAGTTTGCGTGAACTCGCTCCCCCAAGTAACTTTTACGCTCAACCCTGCTCCAGTAGCGACACTGGTGAGTTGCTCAAGTTTCACTGCACACTGTGATTCTGAGTTTCCCTACTACCATTTGTCGGCACTGCATAGTACCCTACTCCACCATCTCCGCTTACGCTTTCCGTGGCCATACGCCCAACAGCCCAAGGTCATGAAGCCCTAGTGACGGTTTTGAGCTCTATTTTAAATTGGCCGGTCATGTCGTGGCAGTTCTGCTGCCTTTCCAGATCCATTATTCTGGCTCCACACTTCCTGCAGTTTGAAGTTTTTCGTAACGTTCCAGGCGGAACGTTTTTGTTGTGCCCTCACTCGTATTGTTTTTGCCTGCAACTTTCAAATCCTAACGATCAGATCTCGTGTCATCTGATATGTGCTTTATAGGAGATAGAGAGCTCTTATAATTTTGGATCCTCACCCATGCCACCTCAAATGTGATGAAGTCTACTTCGTTAATGCTCACTGTTTACGTTACCGTCCCTTTTCCAGGAGATTCTCATTAATCACAACCCCCTTCAGTCATGCTCTTATTCTGACTGTAATACTATGATCATGCCTGACGGTATGCCATCCAATAGTTGGGAATAAATATTATTATTATTGTTACCCGTTTACACTTGAGCTGTAGTCAATGAATATCCAAGGAGACACTTAAGAAAGTTCAGTTCTCAAAAACGGTGAAAATTTCACCTTCCTGTCCAGTAGCTTGTAAATGCCTAGCGGGTGCTTGCTAGTAAACGCGCTTGCAGCGAAGAATTTCCTCCTTCCACTAGTATCAATGTTGTGGAGTGCCAGATTGAGTAAAAAGGCGATGGTGATTTTGTGTGACACATGTCACATCCACCGGCTCAAGTGGTAAGAGCGCGAACTTACTGACCGGAGGGTCCGTGGTTCGAACCCAACCTCTGCCTCTTGACTTCCTCTGTCTAGGCTTGGGCAACCTGGCAGTATCCCAGCCCTCGTGCTTCCTTCGGGTGGCGTGGTAGCTAGGCACCGGATGGGTATTGCAGCTGAATGATTTCTGCCAGCGGCAGAATGTTTTCAATAAAGCATCTTGCATTCAGAGTCTGGAACTTCGTGAGCATTATTACTCTCAGTCCTCCAGCTGAAAAAAATGCAGTATCAAGTGTGTTCATACAGACCTAGGAGATCGTTACCGCCAAAGTGCCCGCAGTACACGAAAACTATTGATTCCGGCTTCTCATCTGAATACTCAATGAGATATTTCAACGAACTAACTCACCTTTCTCTAATTTTAGAAATTCCAATAGCTTACTGGACACTTTCTTTCTGGACACCTTTCTATTTTTACTCGCGCTGTTAACCTTATATCCACCCAAATCCTTGAATCACTCCCCACCTCAAACCTTAAAACGACCTTCTGAATAACTCCAGCCGCAACCATAATAATACTTTTAACCATAAATAGGAAACTCTCTAATGAGCTTCACTACTGAGGTGACTTTCAGTCTTGCAGCTATGGTTAGTGTTATTTTTGTGTAAAGGTTTCAAGTTCATAATAAATAACCTGATCGTACTCAGTTTCTCCAGGGCGCAAGCATCTCCGTGTTCGACTGAAATACAACCGGCACGCACATTTGTTTTCTTGTGCGACCGTAAAGAAGGTAAACAGCATCAGGTATCCTTTGCTTACGTTTACCCGTCCGACTAATGCAGGTAGTAAGGCGCCCGGATTAAAGGCACGACAATATGTTCATGTTTTATGTGGATTCTCTTGGCTAAGTCCAGAATTCTACTGCGAACAAAATTGCGCACACCCCTATTCGGTCCTCCCAACCATGACATCCGGTGGGGGTCTGTCCAGAAAACGAGGTATTTAAGTGCAGCAATGGTATGGCACTGCCATATCCATTCTGATGGCACATCCGCAACTATTCTCTCCAAATTCTGGACCAACTGCTCCTGCCCTTTCGGAACCCGAGCTGCAAAAATGAACAAGCAACTAACTTGGCCCAAACTTCCCATTTGACGAGCTTGCTCTGATCCAGTCATCTTTTCTGACAGAGTTAACTGTTTCAGTGAGCTCAAAGTTTGTCTCTGCACAAATTCAAGTGTTTTCTTTACAGTTCTTTTTCCGTCCTATGCGTTGACGGCAACTTGCTCTCCGACAACTATATTGGTAAGTTTATTCAGTTTTATTGTGATGCTAGCTACCATTCATCCCTGTTGTGAATTTCTCCACCACACCATCCCCACTTACGCCTCCTCCGAGTCTGACTGATAACTCAAATGCCCAAGGCCACACCACCTCAGTAATGGTTTCCAGTTTTAGTTCAGATCACCGTCCAGAACAATAAGGTGTTTTCCCTGTTCTCGATGTTCACTGCATGGAGACCATGCCAGCTTACTTGTGACCTCATCTGTGCCAAGTAATGCCAATTATTTGTGTGACTCTTTTTGGATCCCCACAACCGACTTTGCTTGTGCCTTTATTCTGAGTGTACCAGTATGGACACACCTGACATTATGCTATTTATCAGTTAAAAATAAACATTAACACTAATTAGGAATTTTATCGGTTAACTTGCGGTTTGCAGGTGGTCTCGGACATTGCCGGGACTACAGTAAAACGGTGGTGGGCTTAAGATTATTACAATGGCCCTCATTTTAATGTCTAACCGCCGCATCCAAATTCGAAGCTGTTGGAATCTCTGTCAAGAGTTCGTCTAATCGACAGCTTGGTAGGAATGGCTCCGTACCAAGTAGCCGTTTGAGGTGGTGGAAGTGTTTATGTGAATTGCGGATCTCGGTCAGTGGTTATGGTACCGAATCCACATGATGATTTGCTCCACAGTTCACTAAATACACACAACTTTGCGGTACGCTTCTGCTAGACATGGTAGCTCACACCAACGTTCAAGCGCCGTTTAGCCATAGTGCACTCGCACTGAGCATCACTTTGCCGTCCCCACTGTCACATTGGCAACTGTCATTTCACTGCCTCCTCCGCGACTTGCC